>NC_069502.1:673446634-673606634 GCF_027579735.1 Bombina bombina | reverse complement strand
TGATAATGACAATGATGCCCAAGATGATTCCTCAAGTGAGGGGAGTAAGCATGGTACTGCATCATTCCCTCCTTCGTCTACACGAGTCTTGCCCACTCAGGAGGCCCCTAGTACATCTAGCGCGCCAATACTCCTTACTATGCAACAATTAACGGCTGTAATGGATAATTCTGTCAAAAACATTTTAGCCAAAATGAACCCTTGTCAGCGTAAGCGTGGCTGCTCTGTTTTAGTTACTGAAGAGCATGACGACGCTGATATTAATATCTCTGAAGGGCCCCTAACCCAATCTGAGGGGGCCAGGGAGGTTTTGTCTGAGGGAGAAATTACTGATTTAGGGAACATTTCTCAGCAGGCTGAATCTGATGTGATTACATTTAAATTTAAATTGGAACATCTCCGCATTTTGCTTAAGGAGGTATTATCCACTCTGGATGATTGTGAAAATTTAGTCATCCCAGAGAAACTATGTAAAATGGACAAGTTCCTAGAGGTGCCGGGGCTCCCAGAAGCTTTTCCTATACCCAAGCGGGTGGCGGACATTGTTAATAAAGAATGGGAAAGGCCCGGTATTCCTTTCGTCCCTCCCCCCATATTTAAAAAATTGTTTCCTATGGTCGACCCCAGAAAGGACTTATGGCAGTCAGTCCCCAAGGTCGAGGGAGCGGTTTCTACTTTAAACAAACGCACCACTATTCCCATAGAGGATAGTTGTGCTTTCAAAGATCCTATGGATAAAAAATTAGAAGGTTTGCTTAAAAAGATGTTTGTTCCGCAGGGTTACCTTCTACAACCCATTTCATGCATTGTCCCTGTCACTACAGCCGCATATTTCTGGTTTGATGAACTGCTTAAGGTGCTCGATAGTGACTCTCCTCCTTATGAGGAGATTATGGACAGAATCAATGCTCTCAAATTGGCTAATTCTTTCACTCTAGACGCCTCTTTGCAATTGGCTAAGTTAGCGGCTAAGAACTCTGGGTTTGCTATTGTGGCGCGCAGAGCGCTTTGGTTGAAATCTTGGTCGGCTGATGCGTCTTCCAAGAACAAGCTACTAAACATTCCTTTCAAGGGGAAAACGCTGTTTGGTCCTGACTTGAAAGAGATTATCTCTGATATCACTGGGGGTAAGGGCCACGCCCTTCCTCAGGATCGGCCCTTCAAGGCAAAAAATAGACCTAATTTTCGTCCCTTTCGTAAAAACGGACCAGCCCAAGGTGTTACGTCCTCTAAGCAAGAGGGTAATACTTCTCAGGCCAAGCCAGCTTGGAGACCAATGCAAGGCTGGAACAAGGGAAAGCAGGCCAAGAAACCTGCCACTGCTACCAAGACAGCATGAAATATTGGCCCCCGATCCGGGACCGGATCTGGTGGGGGGCAGACTCTCTCTCTTCGCTCAGGCTTGGGCAAGAGATGTTCTGGATCCTTGGGCGCTAGAAATAGTCTCCCAGGGTTATCTTCTGGAATTCAAGGGACTTCCCCCAAGGGGGAGGTTCCACAAGTCGCAGTTGTCTTCAGACCACATAAAAAGACAGGCGTTCTTACATTGTGTAGAAGACCTGTTAAAAATGGGAGTGATTCATCCTGTTCCATTAAGAGAACAAGGGATGGGGTTCTACTCCAATCTGTTCATAGTTCCCAAAAAAGAGGGAACGTTCAGACCAATCCTAGATCTCAAGATCTTAAACAAATTTCTCAAGGTCCCATCGTTCAAGATGGAAACCATTCGAACTATCCTTCCTTCCATCCAGGAAGGTCAATTTATGACCACGGTGGATTTAAAGGATGCGTATCTACATATTCCTATCCACAAGGAACATCATCGGTTCCTAAGGTTTGCATTCCTGGACAAACATTACCAGTTCGTGGCGCTTCCTTTCGGATTAGCCACTGCTCCAAGGATTTTCACAAAGGTACTAGGGTCCCTTCTAGCGGTGCTAAGACCAAGGGGCATTGCAGTAGTACCTTACCTGGACGACATTCTGATTCAAGCGTCGTCCCTTCCTCAAGCAAAGGCTCACACGGACATTGTCCTGGCCTTTCTCAGATCTCACGGCTGGAAAGTGAACGTGGAAAAGAGTTCTCTATCCCCGTCAACAAGGGTTCCCTTCTTGGGAACAATTATAGACTCCTTAGAAATGAGGATCTTTCTAACAGAGGCCAGAAAAACAAAGCTTCTGGACTCTTGTCGGATACTTCATTCCGTTCCTCTTCCTTCCATAGCTCAGTGCATGGAAGTGATCGGGTTGATGGTGGCGGCGATGGACATAGTTCCTTTTGCGCGCATTCATCTAAGACCATTACAACTGTGCATGCTCAGTCAGTGGAATGGGGACTATACAGACTTGTCTCCGAAGATACAAGTAAATCAGAGGACCAGAGACTCACTCCGTTGGTGGCTGTCCCTGGACAATCTGTCTCAAGGGATGATGTTCCACAGACCAGAGTGGGTCATTGTCACGACCGACGCCAGTCTGATAGGCTGGGGCGCGGTCTGGGGATCCCTGAAAGCTCAGGGTCTTTGGTCTCGGGAAGAATCTCTTCTACCGATAAATATTCTGGAACTGAGAGCGATATTCAATGCGCTCCAGGCCTGGCCCCAGCTTGCGAGGACCAGGTTCATACGGTTTCAATCAGACAACATGACGACTGTTGCGTACATCAACCATCAGGGGGGAACAAGGAGTTCCCTAGCGATGGAAGAAGTAACCAAAATTATTCTTTGGGCGGAGTCTCACTCCTGCCACCTGTCTGCTATCCACATCCCAGGAGTGGAAAATTGGGAAGCGGATTTTCTGAGTCGTCAGACATTGCATCCGGGGGAGTGGGAACTCCATCCGGAAATCTTTGCCCAAGTCACTCACCTGTGGGGCATTCCAGACATGGATCTGATGGCCTCTCGTCAGAACTTCAAAGTTCCTTGCTACGGGGCCAGATCCAGGGATCCCAAGGCGGCTCTAGTGGATGCACTAGTAGCACCTTGGACCTTCAAACTAGCTTATGTGTTCCCGCCATTTCCTCTCATCCCCAGGCTGATAGCCAGGATCAAGCAGGAGAGGGCGTCGGTGATCTTGATAGCTCCTGCGTGGCCACGCAGGACTTGGTATGCAGATCTGGTGAATATGTCATCGGCTCCACCTTGGAAGCTACCTTTGAGACGAGACCTTCTTGTTCAGGGTCCGTTCGAACATCCGAATCTGGTTTCACTCCAGCTGACTGCTTGGAGATTGAACGCTTGATTTTATCGAAGCGAGGATTCTCAGATTCTGTGATCGATACTCTTGTTCAGGCCAGAAAGCCTGTGACTAGAAAGATTTACCACAAAATTTGGAAAAAATATATCTGTTGGTGTGAATCTAAAGGATTCCCTTGGGACAAGGTTAAGATTCCTAGGATTCTATCCTTCCTTCAAGAAGGATTGGAAAAAGGATTATCTGCAAGTTCCCTGAAGGGACAGATTTCTGCCTTGTCGGTATTACTTCACAAAAAGCTGGCAGCTGTGCCAGATGTTCAAGCCTTTGTTCAGGCTCTGGTTAGAATCAAGCCTGTTTACAAACCTTTGACTCCTCCTTGGAGTCTCAATTTAGTTCTTTCAGTTCTTCAGGGGGTTCCGTTTGAACCCTTACATTCCGTTGATATTAAGTTATTATCTTGGAAAGTTTTGTTTTTAGTTGCGATTTCTTCTGCTAGAAGAGTCTCAGAATTATCTGCTCTGCAGTGTTCTCCTCCTTATCTGGTGTTCCATGCAGATAAGGTGGTTTTACGTACTAAACCTGGTTTTCTTCCAAAAGTTGTTTCTAACAAAAACATTAACCAGGAGATTATCGTACCTTCTCTGTGTCCAAAACCAGTTTCAAAGAAGGAACGTTTGTTGCACAATTTGGATGTTGTTCGCGCTCTAAAGTTCTATTTAGATGCTACAAAGGATTTTAGACAAACATCTTCCTTGTTTGTTGTTTATTCAGGTAAAAGGAGAGGTCAAAAAGCAACTTCTACCTCTCTCTCTTTTTGGATTAAAAGCATCATCAGATTGGCTTACGAGACTGCCGGACGGCAGCCTCCCGAAAGAATCACAGCTCATTCCACTAGGGCTGTGGCTTCCACATGGGCCTTCAAGAACGAGGCTTCTGTTGATCAGATATGTAGGGCAGCGACTTGGTCTTCACTGCACACTTTTACCAAATTTTACAAGTTTGATACTTTTGCTTCTTCTGAGGCTATTTTTGGGAGAAAGGTTTTGCAAGCCGTGGTGCCTTCCATTTAGGTGACCTGATTTGCTCCCTCCCTTCATCCGTGTCCTAAAGCTTTGGTATTGGTTCCCACAAGTAAGGATGACGCCGTGGACCGGACACACCTATGTTGGAGAAAACAGAATTTATGTTTACCTGATAAATTTCTTTCTCCAACGGTGTGTCCGGTCCACGGCCCGCCCTGGTTTTTTTAATCAGGTCTGATATTTTATTTTCTTTAACTACAGTCACCACGGTACCATATGGTTTCTCCTATGCAAATATTCCTCCTTAACGTCGGTCGAATGACTGGGGTAGGCGGAGCCTAGGAGGGATCATGTGACCAGCTTTGCTGGGCTCTTTGCCATTTCCTGTTGGGGAAGAGAATATCCCACAAGTAAGGATGACGCCGTGGACCGGACACACCGTTGGAGAAAGAAATTTATCAGGTAAACATAAATTCTGTTTTTCCACACGCTTCTTGCGACCCTGTTGACTATTTTGAATGAAACGCTTGATTGTTCGATGATCACGCTTCAGAAGCTTTGCAATTTTAAGAGTGCTGCATCCCTCTGCAAGATATCTCACTATTTTTGACTTTTCTGAGCCTGTCAAGTCCTTCTTTTGACCCATTTTGCCAAAGGAAAGGAAGTTGCCTAATAATTATGCACACCTGATATAGGGTGTTGATGTCATTAGACCACACCCCTTCTCATTACAGAGATGCACATCACCTAATATGCTTAATTGGTAGTAGGCTTTCGAGCCTATACAGCTTGGAGTAAGACAACATGCATAAAGAGGATGATGTGGTCAAAATACTCATTTGCCTAATAATTCTGCACTCCCTGTATATATATATATATATATATATATATAACATAACATAGTAACATAGTAGATAAGGTTGAAAAAAGACTGAAGTCCATCGAGTTCAACCTATACAAATCTAAAATACTTACAAAAAGCTCCAGTTAAGCTTAAATAACCCCATTAAAATGTGACCCATTTAATACTAGCAATCATATCCATGAATTTTGTTTATATACAGAAATTTATCCAGACTATTTTTAAATGTATCTATGGTATTGGCATTCACTACCTCCTTTGGTAATGAGTTCCACAATTTTATTGCTCTTACAGTGAAAAAACGTTTCCGTTGCAGGAGATTAAATCTCCTTTCCTCCAACCTTAAATTATGACCTCTTGTCAGAACCAATTTTCTTGGAATAAAAAGAGCTTCTGCCATCTCTGTATATGGGCCTTGAATATATTTATATAAAGTAATCATGTCACCTCTCAAGCGCCTTTTTTCTAAAGAGAACAGACCCAGTTTGGCTAGCCTCTCCTCATAGGTTAATTTCTCCAATCCCCTTATTAGCTTTGTGGCCCTTCTCTGAACTTTTTCTAGTTCTGCAATATCTTTTTTAGCAATCGGTCCCCAGAACTGCACTCCAAACTCAAGGTGAGGTCTTACCAGGGCTTTATATAATGACAGAATTATGCTTTCCTCCCTTGAATCAATGCCTCTTTTAATACATGCTAGTATCTTATTAGCCTTTGAAGCCGCTGCCCTGCATTGTGCACTCATCTTTAGCTTGTTATCTATTACTACTCCCAAATCCCTTTCCTCCTGTGTTTGGCTAAGTCTTGTCCCATTTAAAAAATACATAGCCTGCTTATTTTTACTTCCAAAATGTAGGACCTTACATTTTTCCATATTAAATCTCATTTTCCATTCACTTGCCCATAGTTCTAATTTTAGCAAATCCCTTTGCAAAGAGAGTTCATCCTGCTCTGACCTAATGACCTTACTTAACTTAGTATCATCTGCAAAAATAGAGATGTCGCTATTTAATCCTTGCTCCAAGTCATTTATAAAAATATTAAAAAGAACAGGGCCCAGTACTGATCCCTGGGGGACGCCACTGATTACCTTTGTCCAATCTGAGTATGATCCATTTACTGCTACTCGTTGCTCCCTATCTTTTATCCAGTTATTTATCCATGAGCTAACATTTTTAGCTATTCCCAGTCCCTTAATTTTGTGCATTAATCTCTCATGTGGCACTGTATCAAATGCCTTTGCAAAATCTAAGTATATCACATCAACTGATTCCCCTTTATCTATATTTTTACTTACTTCCTCGTAGAATCTAATTAGATTAGTTTGACATGATCTATTTCTCCTAAAGCCATGCTGATTAGAACTCATAATCTTGTTTACACGAATATGATCATCAATATAATCCCTTATTATCCCTTCAAATATCTTCCCCACTATTGATGTCAGACTAACTGGTCTATAGCTTCCTGGATCATCCCTGCTTCCCTTTTTGAAGAGTGGCACCACATCAGCTTTACGCCAATCCTGGGGTACCATGCCTGAGGATAATGAGTCTTGAAAAATTAAGAGTAAAGGTTTGTCTATAACAGTGCTAAGTTCACTTAACACCCTTGGGTGTATTCCATCTGGGCCTGGAGTTTTATTTACCTTAATATTTTTTAGTTTTTTCCTGATATCCTCTAAACAAAACCCAGTTAGTGGTATGGACTGGCATGTTCTATTCTGTTCCAAAGTATCATTCAATGGTTCCTCTCTTGTGTATACTGAAGAAAAAAACTGGTTTAGTACCTCAGCCTTCTCCCTGTCATTATTTATCATGCTACCCTCCACACATTTTAATGTACCTATATTATCCTTCTTAGATTTTTTGCTATTTATGTACTTAAAGAACCTTTTAGGGTTAGACTTAGAATCCTTGGCAATTAATTTTTCATTTTCAATTTTGGCTAATTTGATTGCTTTTTTGCATGCTTTGTTACATTCCTTATAAATATTGTATGCTCAGTCTGTACTATTTTCTTTTAATAATTTAAATGCCCTACGTTTTTTCCTAATTTCTTTTAACACATTTTTATTTAGCCATAACGGCTTAGTTTTTTTATTTTTATTTTTATAACCATATGGTATGTATTGATATGTATATTTATTTAACAAATTTTTAAATATTATCCATTTATCCTCTTAGAAAATACATTGTCCCAATTTATATTATTTAATGATTTCCTTAAATCGTTGAATTTTGCTTTCTTGAAATTAAAAGTCTTAGTTAAGCCTTTAAAACACTGCATATGAAAAGAGATTTCAAATGTGACCATGTTATGATCACTGTTACCCAAATGTTCTTTAACTTCTATGTTTGATATTATATCTGTATTGTTTGATAGCACTAAATCCAATATAGCTTTACTCCTAGTTGGCTCCTCTATTAATTGTGACAAGAAGTTATCCCTGAGAACATTTAAAAATCTATCCCCCTTAGTTGAATTACTAGTTTCATTGGCCCAGTTTATATCAGGGTAGTTAAAATCTCCCATAATTACAGCACTGTTATTAGCAGCCTTACCTATTTGGATAAGTAGTTGATTTTCCTCCGGGTCACTAATGTTGGGAGGCTTGTAGCATGTTCCTAGTAATATTTTTTTTGGATTTTTCCCCCCACTCTTTATTTCAACCCACAGGGTCTCTACATTGTCACTTGTATCATAAATATCTTCCCTTATTGTAGGTTTAAGGTCAGGTTTAATATACATGCAGATTCCTCCACCCCTTTTATTATTCCTGTCCCTCCTAAATAATGTATACCCCTCTAAGTTAACTGCCCAGTCATGTGAATCATCCCACCAAGTTTCAGTTATACTGATAACATCATAGTCCTCTTCTGCAACTAAGAGCGTCAGCTCCCCCATTTTACCTGTCATGCTTCTTGCATTTGTTGTCATACATTTAATTTTCATGTGCTTTCTGCTGCTACTTGGTGTACTTTCCTCTATACTTTCTAATGTGACATTTCTTAAGTCATCCCTTCCTTGAGATATTAAGGGAGTGACATATTCAGACACTGATCTCTCTGTTCTACTTTGTTCTAATTGACCCTCCCCCCCTTTGCCTAGTTTAAAAGGTTCTCTAAACGTGCTACCATCCTTTCCCCCAACACACCTGCACCCATGTCATTCAGGTGCAATCCATCCTTACTGTACAATTTGTACCCTAGTGAAAAATCAGCCCAGTGTTCTAAAAAGTCAAACCCCTCATTTTTACACCATGTTTTTAGCCATGAATTAACAGACCTTAGCTCCTTCTGCCTTACTGAGTTAACACACGGCACTGGTAATATCTCAGAAAATATTACTTTGGAGGTCCTTGCTTTAAGCTTGCTACCTAACTCCCTGAAGTCATTTTTTAGGACTCTCCATCTCCCACTGATTTCTTCATTAGTACCAATATGCACCATGACTGCAGGATCAGACCCGCATCCCTCTAACAATCTATCAATACGCTCCACAATATGCCTAACACGAGCCCCAGGAAGACAGCAAACTGTTCTATGTAAAGGGTCTGGATGACAAATTACCCTATCAACCTTCCTTATAATAGAGTCTCCTACCACCAACATCTGCCTCTGGCCCTGACTTGTATGCCCCTCTTCCATGACTGAAGGACTGCCCACCATAGTATGCTCCTCTTCCACAGCTAAAGGACTGTTCACTATACTAGGCAATACGGCCCTCTCTGACACTGCCACCCCTGAACTGATATCCCCAACATCTTCACTTAATCTTGCAAATCTATTGGGGTGTACCAGCTCAGAACTGGCCTGTCTCTTCCGCTTACTTCGCCCTCTAACTGTGACCCAGCTACATCCTGGAGTCTCCTCATCTGAATCCTCCCCATTCCCACTGCTGGAACCATTAACAACCAGCTCAGTCCTACCCATTTCCCTTTCAAGTGTCTGAATTTCATGTAGTGTTGCAATTCGTTCCTCCAGATCCCCAATACGAGTTTCTAAAGAGACAATATGCTCGCACTTGCCACAAACATATAATCCCAGAAGCGGCTGCTCCAGTGATGCAAACATGTGGCAAGCTGTACACTGAATGAGATTCTCACACATTCTTAAGAAAAGGTTTAACTTAAAAGTATAAAATAAATATATTTCCCCTTGGTTACCCCAAAACCTTGTTTGCCTAACTACCTTGGTTAGCTAACTATTATACTTAAACAGACAATGTTACTTTAACAGAGAATCAATACAGCAAGCCTAAAAGAGCAAGCTCACAGAGTAAATGTGCTAAATTTATAGGCTTCCAAGGCCCAAACAGGTGAAAATAATCCCACCCCTAATTACCCACACAGACAGAAAAAAAAAAAACCAAAAATGGAATGCTAGAAATAAAGTTATTTAGTTATTTCCTTTTTTTAAAATAAAAATGCAACCCTTGCAAAGCAAATAATTGATAAAATAGCTTGGTTAACTATTATACTTAAACAGACAATGTTACTTTAACAGAGAATCAATACAGCAAGCCTAAAAGAGCAAGCTCACAGAGTAAATGTGCTAAATTTATAGGCTTCCAAGGCCCAAACAGGTGAAAATAATCCCACCCCTAATTACCCACACAGACAGAAAAAAAAAAACCAAAAATGGAATGCTAGAAATAAAGTTATTTAGTTATTTCCTTTTTTTAAAATAAAAATGCAACCCTTGCAAAGCAAATAATTGATAAAATAGCTTGGTTAACTATTATACTTAAACAGACAATGTTACTTTAACAGAGAATCAATACAGCAAGCCTAAAAGAGCAAGCTCACAGAGTAAATGTGCTAAATTTATAGGCTTCCAAGGCCCAAACAGGTGAAAATAATCCCACCCCTAATTACCCACACAGACAGAAAAAAAAAAACCAAAAATGGAATGCTAGAAATAAAGTTATTTAGTTATTTCCTTTTTTTAAAATAAAAATGCAACCCTTGCAAAGCAAATAATTGATAAAATAGCTTGGTTAACTATTATACTTAAACAGACAATGTTACTTTAACAGAGAATCAATACAGCAAGCCTAAAAGAGCAAGCTCACAGAGTAAATGTGCTAAATTTATAGGCTTCCAAGGCCCAAACAGGTGAAAATAATCCCACCCCTAATTACCCACACAGACAGAAAAAAAAAAACCAAAAATGGAATGCTAGAAATAAAGTTATTTAGTTATTTCCTTTTTTTAAAATAAAAATGCAACCCTTGCAAAGCAAATAATTGATAAAATAGCTTGGTTAACTATTATACTTAAACAGACAATGTTACTTTAACAGAGAATCAATACAGCAAGCCTAAAAGAGCAAGCTCACAGAGTAAATGTGCTAAATTTATAGGCTTCCAAGGCCCAAACAGGTGAAAATAATCCCACCCCTAATTACCCACACAGACAGAAAAAAAAAAACCAAAAATGGAATGCTAGAAATAAAGTTATTTAGTTATTTCCTTTTTTTAAAATAAAAATGCAACCCTTGCAAAGCAAATAATTGATAAAATAGCTTGGTTAACTATTATACTTAAACAGACAATGTTACTTTAACAGAGAATCAATACAGCAAGCCTAAAAGAGCAAGCTCACAGAGTAAATGTGCTAAATTTATAGGCTTCCAAGGCCCAAACAGGTGAAAATAATCCCACCCCTAATTACCCACACAGACAGAAAAAAAAAAACCAAAAATGGAATGCTAGAAATAAAGTTATTTAGTTATTTCCTTTTTTTAAAATAAAAATGCAACCCTTGCAAAGCAAATAATTGATAAAATAGCTTGGTTAACTATTATACTTAAACAGACAATGTTACTTTAACAGAGAATCAATACAGCAAGCCTAAAAGAGCAAGCTCACAGAGTAAATGTGCTAAATTTATAGGCTTCCAAGGCCCAAACAGGTGAAAATAATCCCACCCCTAATTACCCACACAGACAGAAAAAAAAAAACCAAAAATGGAATGCTAGAAATAAAGTTATTTAGTTATTTCCTTTTTTTAAAATAAAAATGCAACCCTTGCAAAGCAAATAATTGATAAAATAGCTTGGTTAACTATTATACTTAAACAGACAATGTTACTTTAACAGAGAATCAATACAGCAAGCCTAAAAGAGCAAGCTCACAGAGTAAATGTGCTAAATTTATAGGCTTCCAAGGCCCAAACAGGTGAAAATAATCCCACCCCTAATTACCCACACAGACAGAAAAAAAAAAAACCAAAAATGGAATGCTAGAAATAAAGTTATTTAGTTATTTCCTTTTTTTAAAATAAAAATGCAACCCTTGCAAAGCAAATAATTGATAAAATAGCTTGGTTAACTATTATACTTAAACAGACAATGTTACTTTAACAGAGAATCAATACAGCAAGCCTAAAAGAGCAAGCTCACAGAGTAAATGTGCTAAATTTATAGGCTTCCAAGGCCCAAACAGGTGAAAATAATCCCACCCCTAATTACCCACACAGACAGAAAAAAAAAAACCAAAAATGGAATGCTAGAAATAAAGTTATTTAGTTATTTCCTTTTTTTAAAATAAAAATGCAACCCTTGCAAAGCAAATAATTGATAAAATAGCTTGGTTAACTATTATACTTAAACAGACAATGTTACTTTAACAGAGAATCAATACAGCAAGCCTAAAAGAGCAAGCTCACAGAGTAAATGTGCTAAATTTATAGGCTTCCAAGGCCCAAACAGGTGAAAATAATCCCACCCCTAATTACCCACACAGACAGAAAAAAAAAAAACCAAAAATGGAATGCTAGAAATAAAGTTATTTAGTTATTTCCTTTTTTTAAAATAAAAATGCAACCCTTGCAAAGCAAATAATTGATAAAATAGCTTGGTTAACTATTATACTTAAACAGACAATGTTACTTTAACAGAGAATCAATACAGCAAGCCTAAAAGAGCAAGCTCACAGAGAAAATGTGCTAAATTTATAGGCTTCCAAGGCCCAAACAGGTGAAAATAATCCCACCCCTAATTACCCACACAGACAGAAAAAAAAAAAACCAAAAATGGAATGCTAGAAATAAAGTTATTTAGTTATTTCCTTTTTTTAAAATAAAAATGCAACCCTTGCAAAGCAAATAATTGATAAAATAGCTTGGTTAACTATTATACTTAAACAGACAATGTTACTTTAACAGAGAATCAATACAGCAAGCCTAAAAGAGCAAGCTCACAGAGTAAATGTGCTAAATTTATAGGCTTCCAAGGCCCAAACAGGTGAAAATAATCCCACCCCTAATTACCCACACAGACAGAAAAAAAAAAAACCAAAAATGGAATGCTAGAAATAAAGTTATTTAGTTATTTCCTTTTTTTAAAATAAAAATGCAACCCTTGCAAAGCAAATAATTGATAAAATAGCTTGGTTAACTATTATACTTAAACAGACAATGTTACTTTAACAGAGAATCAATACAGCAAGCCTAAAAGAGCAAGCTCACAGAGTAAATGTGCTAAATTTATAGGCTTCCAAGGCCCAAACAGGTGAAAATAATCCCACCCCTAATTACCCACACAGACAGAAAAAAAAAAACCAAAAATGGAATGCTAGAAATAAAGTTATTTAGTTATTTCCTTTTTTTAAAATAAAAATGCAACCCTTGCAAAGCAAATAATTGATAAAATAGCTTGGTTAACTATTATACTTAAACAGACAATGTTACTTTAACAGAGAATCAATACAGCAAGCCTAAAAGAGCAAGCTCACAGAGAAAATGTGCTAAATTTATAGGCTTCCAAGGCCCAAACAGGTGAAAATAATCCCACCCCTAATTACCCACACAGACAGAAAAAAAAAAACCAAAAATGGAATGCTAGAAATAAAGTTATTTAGTTATTTCCTTTTTTTAAAATAAAAATGCAACCCTTGCAAAGCAAATAATTGATAAAATAGCTTGGTTAACTATTATACTTAAACAGACAATGTTACTTTAACAGAGAATCAATACAGCAAGCCTAAAAGAGCAAGCTCACAGAGTAAATGTGCTAAATTTATAGGCTTCCAAGGCCCAAACAGGTGAAAATAATCCCACCCCTAATTACCCACACAGACAGAAAAAAAAAAACCAAAAATGGAATGCTAGAAATAAAGTTATTTAGTTATTTCCTTTTTTTAAAATAAAAATGCAACCCTTGCAAAGCAAATAATTGATAAAATAGCTTGGTTAACTATTATACTTAAACAGACAATGTTACTTTAACAGAGAATCAATACAGCAAGCCTAAAAGAGCAAGCTCACAGAGTAAATGTGCTAAATTTATAGGCTTCCAAGGCCCAAACAGGTGAAAATAATCCCACCCCTAATTACCCACACAGACAGAAAAAAAAAAACCAAAAATGGAATGCTAGAAATAAAGTTATTTAGTTATTTCCTTTTTTTAAAATAAAAATGCAACCCTTGCAAAGCAAATAATTGATAAAATAGCTTGGTTAACTATTATACTTAAACAGACAATGTTACTTTAACAGAGAATCAATACAGCAAGCCTAAAAGAGCAAGCTCACAGAGTAAATGTGCTAAATTTATAGGCTTCCAAGGCCCAAACAGGTGAAAATAATCCCACCCCTAATAACCCACACAGACAGAAAAAAAAAAACCAAAAATGGAATGCTAGAAATAAAGTTATTTAGTTATTTCCTTTTTTTAAAATAAAAATGCAACCCTTGCAAAGCAAATAATTGATAAAATAGCTTGGTTAACTATTATACTTAAACAGACAATGTTACTTTAACAGAGAATCAATACAGCAAGCCTAAAAGAGCAAGCTCACAGAGTAAATGTGCTAAATTTATAGGCTTCCAAGGCCCAAACAGGTGAAAATAATCCCACCCCTAATTACCCACACAGACAGAAAAAAAAAAACCAAAAATGGAATGCTAGAAATAAAGTTATTTAGTTATTTCCTTTTTTTAAAATAAAAATGCAACCCTTGCAAAGCAAATAATTGATAAAATAGCTTGGTTAACTATTATACTTAAACAGACAATGTTACTTTAACAGAGAATCAATACAGCAAGCCTAAAAGAGCAAGCTCACAGAGTAAATGTGCTAAATTTATAGGCTTCCAAGGCCCAAACAGGTGAAAATAATCCCACCCCTAATTACCCACACAGACAGAAAAAAAAAAAACCAAAAATGGAATGCTAGAAATAAAGTTATTTAGTTATTTCCTTTTTTTAAAATAAAAATGCAACCCTTGCAAAGCAAATAATTGATAAAATAGCTTGGTTAACTATTATACTTAAACAGACAATGTTACTTTAACAGAGAATCAATACAGCAAGCCTAAAAGAGCAAGCTCACAGAGAAAATGTGCTAAATTTATAGGCTTCCAAGGCCCAAACAGGTGAAAATAATCCCACCCCTAATTACCCACACAGACAGAAAAAAAAAAAACCAAAAATGGAATGCTAGAAATAAAGTTATTTAGTTATTTCCTTTTTTTAAAATAAAAATGCAACCCTTGCAAAGCAAATAATTGATAAAATAGCTTGGTTAACTATTATACTTAAACAGACAATGTTACTTTAACAGAGAATCAATACAGCAAGCCTAAAAGAGCAAGCTCACAGAGTAAATGTGCTAAATTTATAGGCTTCCAAGGCCCAAACAGGTGAAAATAATCCCACCCCTAATTACCCACACAGACAGAAAAAAAAAAACCAAAAATGGAATGCTAGAAATAAAGTTATTTAGTTATTTCCTTTTTTTAAAATAAAAATGCAACCCTTGCAAAGCAAATAATTGATAAAATAGCTTGGTTAACTATTATACTTAAACAGACAATGTTACTTTAAAGTGAATGTAAATTTTGATGCTAAAGTGCCCGGTTTTTAAAACTTTGATTAAAAACAGGGGCACTTTAATTCATCAATATTTTCATTTCACTCCTGTTGTGAAAATAAACTTACTTTTTAATCTTCACAGCAGCTCCAGCTTCCTCCACCTGTTTCAAAGCCTCTTCCTGGGTCTAAAATGAGGTATCTGGCTTCCTCCAATCACAGCAGTGAATCAGACACTGAATCCCCCGGGGGGGAATCTGTGATTGGAGGATGACCTATCAATCATTTCTGACATCAGAAATGGCTTGTGAGACCGGAGGAAGCAGCAGCTGCTGTCAAGATTAAAAGGTAAGTTTTTTGTCACAACAGGAGTGAAATGTAAATTTTGATGAATTAAAGTGCCCCTGTTTTTAATCAAAGTTTTAAAAACCGGGCACTTAAACATCAAAATTTACATTCACTTTAACAGAGAATCAATACAGCAAGCCTAAAAGAGCAAGCTCACAGAGTAAATGTGCTAAATTTATAGGCTTCCAAGGCCCAAACAGGTGAAAATAATCCCACCCCTAATTACCCACACAGACAGAAAAAAAAAAAAAACCAAAAATGGAATGCTAGAAATAAAGTTATTTAGTTATTTCCTTTTTTTAAAATAAAAATGCAACCCTTGCAAAGCAAATAATTGATAAAATAGCTTGGTTAACTATTATACTTAAACAGACAATGTTACTTTAACAGAGAATCAATACAGCAAGCCTATATGTATGTATATATGTATGTGTATATATATATATATATATATATATATATATACATATAGTATATCTATTTAAAAATGTATAGAACATATTCTGCTATGGCAAAAAGGTGGAATGTGAAAAAATGTACAGTAAATACACATTTATAAATATGAATATTGCATAAATATGCTTTAATATGTTTCCATCTACTTAACTGCAAAGGGCTCCAATGCAGAGGAGTGTGTGAATGAGTTTAGCCCCACATATGATGTTAGTGCTGTTTAAAGTTGCTCTTTGAATAAAATTATTCTAAGACTCAAATGCTGGGATTTATTTGTATTTTTTTGTTATACTTATATATATATATATATATATATATATATATATATATATATATATATATATATATATATGTCTATGTGTGTGTGTGTATGTATTTATATGTGTATATATATATCTGTAAAAACATATATACATACACATAAATACATATGTACACATAAAAAGAGGATGCGGTAATCATTCTAGCATAAATTGTGATTGCGCTCAAGCGATCACGTTTACTTTCAACTCGTAATATGAGCATAAAGCCCAATGTGCACAAAGACCAGCGATAAACCCGTAATCGCTTGTGTGCAAAAATTTGCGCTCCACTTGTAATCTGGCCCTTAATTGTTTCAGTTTTTACATTCATTGTTGTTATTTTATGTGCATTTAAGGATATTGTGTAGTAACTTTACATTTAAATGTATTTTTGATGTGTTTTGTACAACATTTTTGTCTTGCGTAACAGTTAACCAGAGATCTTAAATTAGTTTAATTAATTGCTCTCAAGTGAACGTGTTTACTTTCAACTTGTAATGTCCCTTTTAGCATTAAACTAAAAGTAATGAGTAAGAAGTACATTTTTGGGAGCCAGTGTATAGTTGTGACTACATATATACCATAGTTTATAGGTTTCTTTAAAGCTCACCACCAATCAGGGGTGGAACAACCATTGGGGCTGCAGGTGCAGTGGCCCCAGAGCCCAAGTGCTGGGCGGGGCATAGCAGACAGTCTATACATAGGGATGTGCAGAATGTGTACAATCCTAATGGTACTGGGCCTAATGATTATACAGAGCAACATGTATTTTATTACTATTGCTTACTACCGAGTTACCTTTAGGGGGGCCCAAACATTTTTTTACAACAGGGCCCTCAGTTGAGTAGCTCTTCTACTGCCACCAAGGCTCGCAATTTATGGTCGTTATAATCTTTTTGGTAATAACACACCTGTAAATGCGCCTTGAAAATGTTTCACCTAAAGTAAATGTACTAAAAACAGAATTGCCTTTTGCATGTATTCTTTCATATAGATTAGTTAAAACTATTAGGCAGCGATTGCATTTAACCTTATTCAACATTGTAGGAGCAATATCATACATTGATCCTCCTCAAGCTTTCAACAAGCCTGATAATGCAACCTGATTAGATGACCTATTAGCAATGTCACTTTGAGTTCATTCACATCCCGTCTGCTTCTAATACGTTTTTTCAATTAGCATTATTCAGTGCCGGGCTAAAAATTCACAAGGCCATTAAGAAAACATTATTGGGAAGGGCCGTCTTTTGCACTGAAGTAGATACAAGTGTAAGAGAGGGAGACTAAAACAATTTTAGCACATTTTAAAGCATCCCCATAAACATTGTAGCACAGATTTATAGAGTTATCAACCCAGCTTTGCATTTATTTTACCCCGCTTCTTTTCTCAGAGAAGACGGGTAAATTTATTTTGCAGATGGCTGCATGAAGTAATGAGCGTACTTGCTTCTTGTTTGTAGATGATTAGCGTTTTATCAGTGACCACCAAAAGAACCAGAAATGAAACTTTATTAATGGACCAGAAAATACAGTAGAATGGAATAAATGACAAAAGACACAATAAAAAGACAATACAGTAACACTTACTTTGAATTTGAAATGTGCAATAGAATATTTTCTGACAAATTTCAAAGTTAGTCCAATTTTCCCTTCCCTTGTATCATGTGTCAGCTATCAGCCAATCACAAAATGCATATGCATAAATACTGTACACTTTTGCTCATGCTCAGTAGGGCCTGGTGCCTCAGAAAATGGGCTTATAAAAGGAATATGCACATTTTGATAACAGAAGTATATTGATACGTTTTTTTGTTTGTTTGTCTTTTAAATTGCATGCTTTATCTTAATCATGAAACTTTAATTTTAACTTTAGTGATCCTTTAAAAGGGCAGTCTACTTCAGAATGTTTACGATTTGCGTAACCAACACAGTTATATTAATATACTTTTTACCTCTGTGATTAACTTGTATCTAAATCTCTGCAGACTGCCCTCATATTTCAGTTCTTTTCACAGACTTGCATTTTAGTGCCCTCTCATAAGTAACTCCACAGGCATAAGCACAATGTTATCTACACATGAACCAATGCCCTCTAGCTGTGAAAAACTGTCAAATGCATTCAGATAAGAGGCAGCCTTCAAGGGCTTACAATTAGCATATGAGCCTAACTAGGTTTAGCTTTCAACTAAAAATACCAAGAGAACAAAGCAAATTTGATGATGAAAGTAAATTGGAAGGTTGTTTAAAATTACATGCCCTATCTGAATCATGAAAGTTTAATTTTGACTTAACTGTCCCTTTAAATATAGACTTTTCACTATATCAGGCCAATACCACCATGTTCTCCTGCATAACCAGCTAATGAGATGCACCATTATCATACAGCTACCTCATATTAATAATTCATAAATTGCCACAAAATGTATCTTTCTCTGTTTACTATTAAATAATACTTGGTCAGGAGCTGTTAGTCTGAATGCCTTGCGGTTCTATGACCTGTTCAATGGACCTTATCATATTATTACCAATACAGTAAATCAGTTTTTTATAGCATACCAATGGCATGTAACTATATAGTGTGTGTAAATATATATATACAGTATATATATATATATATATATCTATATATATATATATATATATATATATATATATACACTTTTATCTGTTCAATTTATGTAGTTAAACAAGACTAATAAAACATGGATACCTTATTGTTTTGCTTACAGACTATCAATTTATTAAAGTAACAGTGGATGATGACATTACAAGAGTGGAGTGTATGTAATACAATATTTTTTCAGCTTTGAAATACACTACAGAAATTAATATAATTTACTCATCTGGAAGTATGTTATTGAAGTGCTTTTGAAGTGGTATTATATCTGTAGGCAAAATAGAAAGATTAAGATTAATTTATACATTTAATGTATTTTTTAAGAAGAAGATGAGTCATATATTTTATAATATACTACTGAGATTATTAAATAGCAGAGAGAAACGTATTCTGGAAAACCGGTATACAGTTTAATTTATTAAAGCAATGTTATTTGTATGAAACTAGTACTAGTCTATAAATACTTTTATTAACATTGTTTATTGATGGATGACTACAGGTTAATGTATCATAGTGCTGTCAAAAGAGGGTATAATAACTCCAGGAACCTGGATCCAAATGGAGACCAGGAAGCATAGCTAATGGTACATACTCAGCCAGATAAGTGTGGCATCAGACCTTCTTTTGGATGCCATACAATTTCTGTATGAAGTTTTATATTTATATTTCAATAAATACTTTTGTATTTTTAACTTGGCACACCTTGCAGAGTCTGTTTCCTTTTGCCTTTTGAAATGTGTGAAGTCTGGAGACCAAGGCAAAGTACAGTCAGGATAATCCAAAATTCAGTGCAGAGTAGATCTGAAGGAGCTGGCTGGGTTAGAAGTATGTAATAAAAAAAACTTTAGCTTCCAGAACAGCAAGCACCATGCTCCAGCACAGTTTATAATATCAGAACTTCTGGTGCTAATACACTGTTTAGTCCTTAGAGCAATATGGACTACAAGCTGGGACCTGTCTGAAGAAAGAGTTGAGGACCCTTTCTATGATGTAACCAATGCCAATTCTCAGACAAGTGATACAATTTTTTTAACTGCCTTTTCATCTTACAATCATTGTTCTCTACACTAGACTTCTAAGTACACAAACACATATGTTGGAAGTATATAGACTTTTCTTAAACATTTTTTATGTCTGTCTGTCTTTACACACACACACACATACAAAGCTCTATCTTTCAGGATGGAAATAGTCAGAACACAGATAAGTGGTGATATTTTAAGGTAAGGAAGAGTTAAATAGTCAGGGAGTACCTAAGCAACCTGTGCATGGTGAGTGTGACCCTGGTGATGTGAATCCAATTATGTGCACAGTATTTTTCTCAGGAATGTGGGATTTCTGTAGACCACTCCTCCCAGTGATAATGAGGGTAAAAGGGACACAATGGGCTCAATGCCCTGTAGTAAGGTTCATGCTCGCTGGAAGGAGCCATTGAGGAACCAGTGAGGAAACACTAATAAATAGAATGAAGGTTTTACTTGGTGATGCCACCTTACCCGTTGGCACTGAATAAAAGAAGGGTACGAATATAGGTGTGCCATAGCGAGTTTGGATTTTAATAAGAGGCATTTGTTTAAGGTAGTGGTTGACATTGGCAAGGGCCCATTTTGGTTGTTGATATTTATTTAGAGCTGGTATTGTTATATGTTCATTATTGAATTGTTACCTAAATTGTTGATTATAAATGGTTTGGATTTATTATTATAAACGCTGCTGCAATTTACCCAGTTGATAATTGTATGTCCATATTTTGTGGTGAGGACTTAGGGGTATGGTGCATGGATGTTATTATTATTGTAACCATCATCATTGTTTATTTGTAAAGCACCATCAATGTCTGTAGCTCTAGAAAAGAGACTCTAGATCAGAATGGGCAGATTCCAGTATGCAAATCTCACCAAGAGGTTTCTCCACTCTCTCCAGCTACATAGTCCTCATCGGTTTCAGCAGCTTTACCAGCCCCACCAGCTTCATCAGTTCCGTCATTATTCTTTACAGTTCTCTTATTTTAGTGAATCAGCTACATAGAATAAAAAGTGATCAAGCTGGAGAGGCTTCTGTGACTAGTGAAGCTGAAGAAACATCATAGTGAATGCTTATTTCAATATCATATGCCTTAGGTGATAGTGACAAAATGTGCTGGGACATATTAAGAATTCATTTTTCAAGTATAATCTATTGCTGCAGACACAAGAAACAATTTGTTACTGTTCAATATTAGCTAAAACAATTTTCAAGGAGTTGGAGCTTTTTTTTTTTTTTTTTAAATGTAGCATTTGTGGTGTATCTGAGTAGCTATTGAGACATTACTGCTTGTTCACATATTATGTGTGAAAATCCAAACAGGTTTATGGCATCAAATTAAACTAACTGACAAGCTGCTGGGGTCCAACAAAGTTGCTTTTAATAAAGTTTTATATTTTTTTTTAACTCTTCCCCCCCCCCCACATATTACATAATATTTGTGGAATATTGCAAATGTTTATTAACATAGTAGTTTATTGGAATATAACACCATGGAACACGAAGGTGGTTTTTAACTCTATACACTCTTAATAATAGGTTTAATATGGTAAGCTGTTGTCAGCAAGATAACAGTGATTCTTGTACCAGGTGGCTTGACAGAGTCAGTTTATTGATGCTAATGTGAAACCTGACCTAAGGGAATTGATTCATTAATTTGATTGCATGAAATTTAGATACATCAATTACCCACAAATCAATGAGTCTACATTGTTCTACAGCATATGCTGTTGGGGTTATACAATTACAGGTTACATTCATGTATTTTCTTTGAAATAATTCATCTTTAATAAAGGCCTTATGAGTCTTCTGTATTTCTGGATATTAAGCTATGTTTTAAAATATTTAGCCCAGCATATTTTAAGTGGAGTGTGGAAGTGGAATGTAAATTAAAGGGATATGAAACCAGGAGCATTTGCTTCATTCCCATGATATTCTGTGTTGAAGAGATAACTAGGTGGCATCTGTAGCACTACATGACAGGAAATAATGCTGCCATCTAGTGGTAGGGTTGCCAACTGTCCCTTAAAATACAGAACACTTATAAGTTACACATGCTGCAGGGTGTGCAGGGAGGAATATGAATAGTGCTGTCCAGCAACACAATACATGTTCCTCCCTGCACACCCTGCAGCATGTGTAACTCATAAGTGTCCAGGAAAACATGGCTGAGGTGGCAACCCTATCTAGTGGTCTTGCAAATGGATAACTTTCTTTCAACACTGCTGCCATAGAGTGCTCCAGAAATGGTCAGTTTCCTAAGCATACGTCTCTGCTTTTCAACAAAAGATAATAAGAGAATAAAGAAAATGTGATAATATAAATAAACTAGAAAAGTTGTGGTGGCATTCAGTCATGCAAGATCGAGCAATAACAGGTCTGTGATGCATGCTCTATCTGAGTCATGACAGAAAATTTTGGGTTTCATAACCTTATCTTATCTCTTAACCACATAAAGGGACATGCTACCAAGCAATCATTGGGAAAAAGTCCCTTTAAAATGTAGGTGAGGCTCTAAAATTGTTAAATAAGGTGAACACTTGTAAAACATAAAATATCAAGCAGTTTTGTCTGAGGGGAATGAAGTCTCTCTGGACTCTATCTTTTTGAGAAATATGACCTCACTAGATTCAAGGAAGATTTTTTTTTACAGAGTGAGGGGCTTACAGCTACCTCTGTTTTACATTCACCTCTAATATGCAAATGATCCCAAATGTAATGGTTGTAACCTGCCCACTAGGTACCAAAGAGGTCACATGCTGAAGTGTATAGGTCATGCTAACAGTGATTACCTAATATAACCACAGGCATGTAGAACAAAATTCCTCTGTTTTCCCCTCACAGTACATTTTGGGAGATAAGACCACTTGTTTTGAAAGAAGTTACCCTTTTCTTTCAAATAAGTGGCCCTGTGTCTGTCAAACTGGCAGGTGGTTGTTTTATTAATCACTAATACCTCACATCTCATTGCTCTTATTTAGGGTGTTCTGGCACCTCTAAAGAATCTCTTACCATGCACTCAACCAAAGAAATGTAGTGCAAGACCACTTATTGGAAAAAGGGTGTCACATTATTTAAATAAGAAGTTATGCTCTCTTGCCAGTCATTATCTTCATAGTAATAACAATCACCTGGGAGCAATCATTAGTCCCATTTTGTTGTGTTGTTACCATGGCTTATAGATTCTTGTGCCACCCTTTTTACCTTTTATTTTTAATTTATTTTTTATTATTATTATTTTTCAGAATGGGTTATCATCCCTCTGCAACATCATCATTTTAGTGTAGTTTAAAATATATCCAGTATTTTGATGGTGTGCTGTTTTATTCCTGTTTTGGACTAGATTACAAGTGGAACATTATTGATAGGGTGCGTTGCCTTACCCATATAGTGGCCCTGTGCTAAGAATAGAGCACAATCTGGTATTATAAGTAAATGGTAAAATAGTTTTACCAGTTTGTTAGTGCAGCCGACAATATTTTAGTGCGCCCAATACTTTCAATAGATTCCGTGGGGTGCACTACATTGCACTTATTACAAGTGGTGAGTTATGTGTTGCGTGTGGCATTTTGGCCATTTTAAGAACTGATTCTTATTCCAATATATTTGTGAATGATTAAATTAAGCGATGAAAATTATTTTATAAGCATAAGAATATTTCAAGCATAACGTGTTCAATAGATGTGCACGTGTGAAAATAAATTTCTGTTTCCAGTACTGGTACAAATTCCAAAATCCAGACTTAAACTTTTTATTAATATTTAAAAAAAATATATATAAAAAAAATAACTAGTTTCCCCTTCATTAAGACACAATCTTTTCTGCCTGTGTCTTTGTTTTGTTTTTTTCTGTTCTAAAATGCAAATAATAGTCTATATTTATTCAAAACAACAAATTGTATAGATATTGGTGTTTACACTTGGTTCCATCTCCTCTCCAAACTGTCCCATTTTACAGATTCAAATATACAAATATTTCAAAATCCAAAACTATTCAGAAATCCAAACCTTTTCTGGTCCAAAGCAGTTTGGATAAAGGGTTTTCTACCTGTATGTAGTGGACTTTGAAGCTGACCACAGCTTTTTTTTCAGTAGAACATTGCCAAATCAACAACTTTCATCCAGAAGGGTTAGTTCCCCTCATTCCACATTCCACCAATGGGAGCTCATATTTAAATGAGCTGCCTGCAGCACTAAGAGTTTACAAACTGCTCCTGCAGGTTTATGCTGTTTAGCATTTCTTTCACGCATGCGCAAATGCACAGAGTATTAGGTCTTCTGTATTAAGCACAACACAATAACAGTGTATTGTCTGTGAAAACGTTGATGTCCGCTGTGATGCAATGTGCTCATGTACTGGACCACTTGTGCTCCTGGGGCCCTAGAAGGAGCTTATTAGAATTCACTGTACTGTATATTGTTTTAGTGCTTGTATCCTAAGACACTGCCAGTCACTTGTCTGTCAAAGTGGGTGACATTAACTATGATGTCACAGAATGTAATGTGTGCATGAGCTGGACTGTGTGCACTCCTGATACCCTACTTAGGTAGCCATTTGTAATAAGCTTGCATAATGATCCTTAACAGAGGGTTTAGAAAAGATTCTTATAGCAGGCAAACCAGTTAAAATTGAGAAATTGCATTATTTGAGAGTAAAATATTCTATATATAACAATCTATTAAGGCCATTATAGTGGGCTGCTGTATTCATATGGGACTAATTCAAACTGAGCCTATTAAGGGTCTCGATTACAAGTGGAGAGCTGATTTATCGCGTGCCTGCAAATTTGGCTGTTAGCGGGCACACAATAAATAACTAATCATTACAAGTTATTGCTGCCGCAAGCTCAGATCAGATCAGATTAATTTTCTAAATGTCCCACAGTTGGCCCCAAATTTCAGTGTATTAATCTTTATTAAAAAAATAAAAATGGTATATTTTGGTAAAGTTACTGCAAAAGTTATAAGGGGCTAGAAGTGGTGACTAAGGGGTGTTTGGAAAAAAAAATGGCACTGAAAAGTGCATTTATATTGCGGTCACTTTTCTATGGGAACTGTGTGTTCCCTGTATGCCAAATAGATAACATTGTGCTCGCTTCTGTGAATTTACCTAGGAGTCAGCACTGATTGGCTAAAATGCAAATCTGTCAAAAGAACTAAAATAAGGTGGCAATCTGCAGAAGCTTAGATACAAGGTAATCACAGAGGTAAAACGTGTATTAATATAAAAGTGTTGATTATGAAAAACTGGGGAATGCACAATAAAGAGATGATCTTTTTGAACAATAAAATATCTGAAGTACACTGTTACAATCCTTTCCTTTCACATCTGTGGATATGTTTAACTGATTATATATATTGATACTCAGCACAAAGTCCCAGAGATAATAAGAAAAATATTTGATTAGACATGGAGTTTCTAGTTTCTTATGAGCAATGCAAGGAGTACATGAACAGCACTGTCTACAAGTGGGAATTCTTTTTTTATATTTTAATTTTCCTTTGATTACCAGAACCAAGGATTTAAGGGGCAACAAAACATTGTGAAATAACAAGACAATGATTTGCTGTAGAAAAATATCAGCCAAGTGTTAACAGTTTTAAAACATATTAAAGAGACAGTCTACACCAGAATTTTTATTGTTTAAAAAGATAGATAATACCATTTATTACCCATTCCCTATTTTTGCATAACTAACATAGTTATATAAATACACTTTTTACCCCTGCACTGTCAGAAAAAATGTGCAAAAATTGTACCTTTAGGGGTACAACAGCTTGTCACTGGGGCAGTACCCTCAAAGGTACACCTGCTGCACCCTTTAAAATGGGTACAAATTGGTACCCTTGAAGATTGTACCTTTCAAAAGGCAAATATGTACCTTTTGGTGACTAGATTGGACCTCAGTCCTATGGTACCATATTGTACCCTTAAAAAATGGTGCAAATTTGGCCTTTTAAGGGTACTGCCCCAGCGACAAGCCCTTTGTACCTCATGATGGCAAATTTGTACTCAACACAGCATATTACAAATGTTCCATTAATTTTTTTATATAACGTTCAAATATGCATTCATTTAATGTGTACTTTTTCAAGCAGTATTACAATAGCCACACTGCAGCTTTAAAAAAAAGTTTGTATACTTAACTGTAGCAATGTCAAAGACTGCTGCAGAACCACATGATTGAGCCAGGCTAAACAACTAGTACCAAAAAAGAGCCACTTAATGTATTTAATATCACTCTGTAGACTCTAAAAATACCCCATTTAATTTAGGGTGACATGCCACATAAAACATAAATATATAGAAAACGTATAGAAAACAACATAGTAATAAAATATAACTCTAACGAAAAGAAGGGGGATTCGGGGAGGGATAAATGATAAAACTAGCAACCATACATTGAATTGTCACTCTATGCAAAATATATGCAAATTAGTATATTTCTCCAGTACACATTTTGGTGATGAACCTGCTACCAATAGATTGAGCTGTGTTACACATGTCAAGGAACTTTCAACCAACAGATGGCGCTATGCTGTGTTACACAATGTTCATGTATGTGACTGGGGAACATTTTTTTTTTTTTTTTTTTTAGAAACAGGTTCTTAAACAGCTCTTGTTTATTTTATAGAGTTTAAAACATTTTTTTTTTCTTTGTAATTTTAATTAATACATTTGCTTTATGTTTAAGAGTTAACATCTTGATGCTCTAAATATAAACATTAAAATGTTAAGCGCTTGTTTGCTATTTAGAACCATCGTTTCCATTACCTTGGCGCAGTCCCCCTATTTCTGTATTAATATTTGTATTTAATTATGCTATTTAGAACCAGCAACACAGTATCATTGAATATATGGGTTATTAAAGGGACAGTCTAGTCAAAATTAAACTTTCATGATTCAGATAGGGCATGAAAATTTAAACAACTTTCCAATTTTATCACTAAATTTGCTTTGTTCCCTTGGTGGTATTTTTCAAAAGCTAAACCTAGGTAGGCTCAAACTGATTTCTAAACAGTTGAAAACCGCCTCTTAGTTCAGAGCATTTTGAAAAATTTTCACAGTTAGACAGAACTAGTTCATGTGTGTCATATAGATAACAATATGCTCACTCCCATGTAGTTATTTAGGAGTGTGCACTGATTGGCTAAACGGCATGACTGTCAAAAGCACTGAGATAAGGGGGCAGTCTGCAGAGGCTTAGATACAAGGTAATCACAGAGGTAAACATATATTAATACAACTGTGTTGGTTATGCAAAACTGGGGAATGGGTAATAAAGGGATTAGCCATCTTTTTAAACAATAATAATTCTGGTGTAGACGGTCTCTTTAAGTATTTTTTTTTTTATTTTTTTTTGCTTTGCCTACTTCTTGCATATTACCAACAACAATTGAACATAATTATTTTGCTGTACAACATGTATGTTGCATTCATTTTGGGTGACTGACAGTTATGTATATATGAATAATTGAGCTGTACAAATGATATGGACTTGCAGGGTTTGGCAGCCTTGAACCACCCACCCCCCTCAACCTTTTAGTCACACAAGTGATTGTACCTTTTTGGGGGGATTAAATGGTACAGAAATGGACCCTTTGACAGTTGGAAACCTATTTGTACCTTATTTACCGCCAAATGGTACATATTAGTTCCTTAAGGTGTAATTATGATCCATTGAGGGTACAACCACATCAGTTGTACCCTAAGTGTTCACAAACGGACCCCAACCGTACCCTTTTTCTCTTGTTAAGTGTATCCAGTCCACGGATCATCCATTACTTGTGGGATATTCTCCTTCCCAACAGCAGAGCTGCTGTATAGCTCCTCCCCTCACTGCCATATCAGTCATTCTCTTGCAACTCTCAACAAAGATGGACGTAGTAAGAGGAGAGTGGTGTATTATAGTTAGTTTTTTAACTTCAATCAAAAGTTTGTTATTTTTAAATGGTACCGGAGTGTACTGTTTCATCTCAGGAAGCATTAGAAGAAGAATCTGCCTGTGATTTCTATGATCTTAGCAGAAGTAACTAAGATCCACTGCCGTTCTCACATATTCTGAGGAGTGAGGTAACTTCAGAGGGGGAATGGCGTGCAGGTTTTCCTGCAATAAGGTATGTGCAGTTAATATATTTCTAGGGATGGAATTTGCTAGAAAAATGCTGCTGATACCGGATTAATGTAAGTAAAGCCTTAAATGCAGTGATAGCGACTGGTATCAGGCTTATTAACAGAGATACATACTCTTATAAAAGTGCAATATAAAACGTTTGGTGGCATGTTAATCGTTTTTATATATGTTTGGTGACAAAACTTATTGGGGCCTAGTTTTTTTCCACATGGCTGGCTTGATTTTTGCCTAGAAACAGTTTCCTGAAGCTTTCCACTGTTGCAATATGAGTGGGAAGGGCCTATTTTAGTGCTTTTCTATGCAGATAAAAATACAGACAGAGACATTCAGCTTCCCTCTGCATGATACAGGACATCTCTGAAGGGCTCAAAAGGCTTCAAAGTCGTGTTTGAGGAGGGTAACAATCACAGTAGACTGTGGCAGTTGTTGTGACTGTGTTTAAAAAACGTTTTTGTCATTTATTATTCTGTTTTTGTTATTAAGGGGTTAATCATCCATTTGCAAGTGGGTGCAATGCTCTGCTGACTTGTTACATACACTGTAAAAATGTTGTTAGTGTAACTGCCTTTTTTCACTGTTATTTCAAATTTTGTCAAAATTTGTTTCTCTTAAAGGCACAGTAACGTTTTTTATATTGCTTGTTAACTTGCTTTAAAGTGTTTTCCAAGCTTGCTAGTCTCATTGCTAGTCTGTACAAACATGTCTGAAACAGAGGATACTTGTTCATTATGTTTAAAAGCCATGGTGGAGCCCCATAGGAGAATGTGTACTAAATGTATTGATTTCACCTTAAACAGTAAAGATCAGTCTTTATCTATAAAAGAATTGTCACCAGTGGGGTCTGTCGAGGGGGAAGTTATGCCGACTAACTCTCCCCATGTGTCGGACCCTTCGCCTCCCGCTCAAGGGACGCACGCTAATATGGCGCCAAGTACATCAGGGACGACCATAGCGATTACTTTGCAGGACATGGCTGCAATCATGAATAATACCCTGTCAGAGATATTATCCACATTGCCTGAATTAAGAGGCAAGCATGATAGCTCTGGGGTTAGACGAGATACAGAGCGCGTAGATGCTGTAAGAGCCATGTCTGATACTGCGTCACAATATGCAGAACCTGAGGACGGAGAGCTTCAGTCTGTGGGTGACGTCTCTGAATCGGGGAGACCTGATTCAGAGATTTCTAATTTTAAATTTAAGCTTGAGAACCTCCGTGTATTGCTTGGGGAGGTATTAGCTGCTCTGAATGACTGTGACACAATTGCAGTGCCAGAGAAATTGTGTAGGCTGGATAAATACTATGCAGTGCCGGTGAGTACTGATGTTTTTCCAATATCTAAAAGGCTTACAGAAATTATTAGTAAGGAGTGGGATAGGCCCGGTGTGCCCTTTTCCCCACCTCCTATATTAAGAAAAATGTTTCCAATAGATGCCACTACACTGGACTTATGGCAGACTGTCCCTAAGGTGGAGGGAGCAGTTTCTACTTTAGCAAAGCGTACCACTATCCCGGTTGAGGACAGTTGTGCTTTTTCAGATCCAATGGATAAAAAATTAGAGGGTTATCTTAAGAAAATGTTTATTCAACAAGGTTTTATTTTACAGCCCCTTGCATGCATTGCGCCTGTCACTGCTGCGGCGGCATTCTGGTTTGAGGCCCTGGAAGAGGCCATCCATACAGCTCCATTGACTGAAATTGTTGACAAGCTTAGAACTCTTAAGCTAGCTAACTCATTTGTTTCTGATGCCATTGTTCATTTGACTAAACTAACGGCTAAGAATTCCAGATTCGCCATCCAGGCGCGTAGGGCGCTATGGCTCAAATCCTGGTCAGCTGATGTGACTTCAAAGTCTAAATTACTCAACATTCCTTTCAAGGGGCAGACCTTATTCGGGCCTGGTTTGAAAGAAATTGTTGCTGACATTACTGGAGGTAAGGGTCATACCCTTCCTCAGGACAGGGCCAAATCAAAGGCCAAACAGTCTAATTTTCGTGCCTTTCGAAATTTCAAGGCAGGTGCAGCATCAACTTCCTCTGCTTCAAAACAAGAGGGAACTTTTGCTCAATCCAAGCAGGCCTGGAAACCTAACCAGTCCTGGAACAAGGGCAAGCAGGCCAGAAAGCCTGCTGCTGCCTCTAAGACAGCATGAAGGAGTGGCCCCCTATCCGACAACGGATCTAGTAGGGGGCAGACTCTCTCTCTTCGCCCAGGCGTGGGCAAGAGATGTTCAGGATCCCTGGGCGTTGGAGATCATATCTCAGGGATATCTTCTGGACTTCAAAGCTTCTCCTCCACAAGGGAGATTTCACCTTTCAAGATTATCTGCAAACCAGATAAAGGAAGAGGCATTCCTAAGCTGCGTACAAGATCTCCTTGTAATGGGAGTGATCCATCCAGTTCCGCGGACGGAACAAGGACAGGGGTTTTATTCAAATTTGTTTGTGGTTCCCAAAAAAGAGGGAACCTTCAGACCAATTTTGGATTTAAAGATCCTAAACAAATTCCTCAGAGTTCCGTCATTCAAGATGGAAACTATTCAAACCATTTTACCCATGATCCAAGAGGGTCAGTACATGACCACAGTGGACTTAAAGGATGCCTACCTTCACATTCCGATTCACAAGAATCATCATCAGTTCCTGAGGTTTGCCTTTCTAGACAGGCATTACCAATTTGTAGCTCTTCCATTCGGGTTGGCTACAGCCCCAAGAATTTTTACAAAGGTTCTGAGCTCACTTCTGGCGGTCCTAAGACCGCGAGGCATAGCGGTGGCTCCTTACCTGGACGATATCCTGATACAGGCGTCAAGCTTTCAAATTGCCAAATCTCATACAGAGATAGTTCTGGCATTCCTGAGGTCGCATGGGTGGAAAGTGAACGAAGAAAAGAGTTCTCTATCTCCTCTCACGAGGGTTTCCTTCCTAGGGACTCTAATAGATTCTGTAGAAATTAAAATTTACCTGACGGAGTCCAGGTTATCAAAACTTCTAAATGCTTGCCGTGTTCTTCACTCCATTCCGTGCCCCACGGTGGCTCAGTGCATGGAATTAATCGGCTTAATGGTAGCGGCGATGGACATAGTGCCATTCGCGCGCCTGCATCTCAGACCGCTGCAATTATGCATGCTCAGTCAGTGGAATGGGGATTACACAGATTTGTCCCCTCTACTAAATCTGGAAACCAGAGATTCTCTTCTCTGGTGGTTATCTCGGGCCCATCTGTCCAAGGGTATGACCTTTCACAGACCAGATTGGACAATTGTAACAACAGATGCCAGCCTTCTAGGTTGGGGTGCAGTCTGGAACTCCCTGAAGGCTCAGGGTTCATGGACTCAGGAGGAGAAACTCCTCCCAATAAATATTCTGGAGTTAAGAGCAATATTCAATGTTCTTCCGGCTTGGCCTCAGCTAGCAACACTGAGGTTCATTAAGATTTCAGTCAGACAACATCACGACTGTGGCTTACATCAACCATCAAGGGGGAACCAGGAGTTCCCTAGCGATGTCAGAAGTCTCCAAGATAATTCGCTGGGCAGAGACTCACTCTTGCCACCTGTCAGCGATCCATATCCTAGGTGTAGAGAACTGGGAGGTGGATTTTCGAAGTCATCAGACTTTTCATCCGGGGGAATGGGAACTCCATCCGGAGGTGTTTGCTCAATTGGTTCTCCGTTGGGGCAAACCAGAATTGGATCTCATGGCGTCTCGCCAGAACGCCAAGCTTCCTTGTTACGGAGCCAGGTCCAGGGACCCAGAAGCGGCACTGATAGATGCTCTAGCAGCGCCTTGGTTCTTCAACCTGGCTTATGTGTTTCCACCGTTTCCTCTGCTCCCTCGTCTGATTGCCAAAATCAAACAGGAAAGAGCATCGGTGATATTGATAGCGCCTGTGTGGCCACGCAGGACCTGGTATGCAGACCTAGTGGACATGTCATCCTTTCCACCATGGACTCTGCCTCTGAGACAAGACCTTCTAATACAAGGTCCTTTCAATCATCCAAATCTACTTTCTCTGAGACTGACTGCATGGAGATTGAACGCTTGATCCTATCAAAGCATGGCTTCTCCGAGTCAGTAATTGATACCTTAATACAGGCACGAAAGCCTGTCACCAGGAAAATTTACCACAAGATATGGCGTAAATATCTTCATTGGTGTGAATCCAAGAATTACTCATGGAGTAGGGTTAGGATTCCTAGGATATTGTCCTTCCTCCAAGAGGGTTTGGACAAAAGGATTATCAGCTAGTTCTTTAAAGGGACAGATTTCTGCTCTGTCTATTCTTTTGCACAAGCGTCTGGCAGAAGTTCCAGACGTTCAGGCATTTTGTCAGGCTTTAGTTAGAATTAAGCCTGTGTTTAAACCTGTTGCTCCTCCATGGAGCTTAAACTTGGTTCTTAAAGTTCTTCAAGGGGTTCCGTTTGAACCCCTTCATTCTATTGATATCAAACTTCTTTCATGGAAAGTTCTTTTTCTGATGGCTATTTCCTCGGCTCGAAGAGTCTCTGAGTTATCTGCCTTACATTGTGATTCTCCTTATCTGATCTTTCATTCAAGTTGTTCTGCGTACAAAACCTATGTTTTTACCTAAGGTGGTTTCTAACAAGAATATCAATCAAGAGATTGTTGTTCCATCATTATGTCCTAATCCTTCTTCAAAGAAGGAACGTCTTTTGCATAATCTAGACGTAGTCCGTGCCTTGAAGTTTTACTTACAGGCTACTAAAGATTTTCGCCAAACATCTAACCTGTTTGTTGTTTACTCTGGACAGAGGAGAAGTCAGAAGGCCTCGGCAACCTCTCTTTCTTTTTGGCTTTGGAGTATAATCCGTTTAGCCTATGAGACTGCTGGACAGCAGCCTCCTGAAAGGATTACAGCTCATTCTACTAGAGCTGTGGCTTCCACCTGGGCCTTTAAAAATGTGGCCTCTGTTGAACAGATTTGCAAGGCTGCAACTTGGTCTTCCCTTCATACTTCTTCCAAATTTTCCAAATTTGATACTTTTGCTTCTTCGGAGGCTGTTTTTGGGAGAAAGGTTCTACAGGCAGTGGTTCCTTCCGTTTAAGTTCCTGCCTTGTCCCTCCCATCATCCGTGTACTTTAGCTTTGATATTGGTATCCCACAAGTAATGGATGATCCGTGGACTTAATACACTTAACAAGAGAAAACATAATTAATGCTTACCTGATAAATTGATTTCTCTTGTAGTGTATCCAGTCCACGGCCCGCCCTGTCCTTTTCAGGCAGGTCTAAATTTTAATTAAACTACAGTCACCACTGCGCCCTATGGTTTCTCCTTTCTCGGCTTGTTTCGGTCGAATGACTGGATATGGCAGTGAGGGGAGGAGCTATATAGCAGCTCTGCTGTGGGTGATCCTCTTGCAACTTCCTGTTGGGAAGGAGAATATCCCACAAGTAATGGATGATCCGTGGACTGGATACACTACAAGAGAAATAAATTTATCAGGTAAGCATAAATTATGTTTTTTTCTGACAGTGTGTGATTACCTTGTATCTAAGCCTCTGCAAACTGCCCCCTTATTTCAGTTCTTTTGACAGACATCCATTTTAGCTGGCTCACTGGAACTCCACGTGCGTGAGCACAGTGTTATCTATGTGGCACACATGAACTAATACCCTCTAGTGGTGAAAAACTGTCAAAATGCCCTGAGAGAAGAGGCGGCCTTCAGGGGCTTAGAAATTTGCATATGAACCTCCTAGGTTTAGCTTTCAACTAAGAATACCAAGAGAACAAAGCAAAATTGGTGATAAAAGTAAATTGGAAAATTGTTTAAAATGACATTCTCTATCTGAATCATGAAAGTTTATTTTGGACTAGACTGTCTCTTTAACACTTTGCTGCAGTTGTTTTTTAATAGCCAAACTCCACCCATTTGGAGGAAGCCCATCTAAAAGGGGTAAATAAGTTTATGTTAGCATAAATACATTGTTTTCCAGTTGTTGTCTGGTAAATCCAATCAGGTAAAGCAATGTAGCTGGGTTAGCCTTCAGAAGTCCGCAGTGTGCATTTCTAATTTTGAGAATTAGAAAATCCACAAATTCAGAGGTAAATCACATGAAAAAGGAGCAAAAAATATAAGGTATCTTGCAAAATTGTTTTACTACTTTGGACTAAACATTTTATAATGAAATCTCAAGGTACAGTATGTGCCTTTAAAAAAAGAAACTGAAGTGCAAAAAATGTTAATATTCTGATTTTAAATTTGTAACATATAAGATGGCACTTTATTTATTCCCTTTCAATAATGCATTTCATGGGAATGTGACAATGTCCTTGACCTGCATGCTATGATAAAATGTTAGTTAATATTTTGGAAAATACATTTGCTACAATGTTTCATTGTAATAAATAGATTGACAAAATTATTTAAAACTTAATTGGTCTTACAGAAATTTTAGAACCAGAAAATGGTTTTATGTAGGGTCAAGTGTAGCAGAAATGTAATAAAAGTTTGGACCCAGAACTAGAGGTTTAGGAATTATGGTCCCCTGGTTCATAAAGAAGGTTGAGTGTTTTTGTATTAAAAAAATCAACTGTTCTTTATTAGAAGTGCTGCCAATCCCCCCACCATAATCAGTGATAAGAAAATGAAAGAAACATGAAACCCTCATTTTTTTCTTTCAGGATTTAGAAAGCGAATGCAATTTTAAACAACTTTCCAATTTACTTCTATTATCTAATTTGCTTCATTCTCTTGATATCCTTTGTTGAAAAGCATATCTAGATATACTCAGTAGCTGCTGATTGGTGGTGTCACATAGATGCCTCGTGTGATTGTCTCACCCATATGCATTGCTATTTCTTCAACAAAGTATATGTGAAAAATGAAGCATCCTATAATATAAAAGGCCAAGTGTGTTTGTCGGAAGCTGTCATGCGCAGTGGAGACAGTGCGAGGACAAACACAACTGGCCTTAGGGCTAGATTTATTAAAGCTGAGGCGGACAGGGACGCCTCACTTCGCCTGTGGTGGGGCGAATTTACCCGCAGGTAATCACCATTGCACACGATCACAATTTTGGGCTCGCATGCAATCCCGCTCCCTGCCGACGCACAGCCAATCACGCGCAGGCAGGAGCTGTCAATCTCCTTGGTCGGACTAGACCGCGGAGATTGAATTTTGCCACCTTAGAGAGCGCAAAAGAGAGGGGGGAGAGGGAGCAAAAGAAGAGGGGGAGAGAGCAAGGGGTGGGACCGCTGTACTGCAAAAAATGGCCGTGAACGGGCTTTAGGTCTAGTATTAAATAGAAATAAATTGGAATGTTGTTTATTATTGTACTCTCTATCTGAAACATGAAAGAAAAATTTGGGATTTCATGTCCCTTTAAAGAAAATAAAAACACCCAATCCCAATCAGCCTGTAACCAACCTACAGTATGAACTTGGACATGTACTAGGGCACGTTGCAAGTGTCCATAGGTTGACTAATGTCACAGAAAACCTATCATGACTGAGAGGAAGGATTGCAGTTATTAATTTTAAAGGAATATGAAAGTCAATGCAAAGAATTTTTTTTAATGTCTTCTTTAGTCATTTTCTAATAATGACGTTTGTACCTCTCTCTAAACCACCTCCAGGTTCCAATATGAGCGACGCGTTTGTTTAGTTGCTAATTAGTAAGTATGGTGTGTGCACTAGCTTGTTTGACAGGCATGCTAATGAATGGTGCATATGACCCAATCAGCTCCTGTCAAGTTCCTTGATCAGCACTGGAATTATGTAGGTAGTTCCACTATTAATGCAAAAAATACAGCCTTTCTTAATCATAGTGCTGCACAATTACATGCTGAGGCTGTAACTATGCCCTTTAATCCCTTATTAACTAAAATATTATGGGATGGTCTGCAAACAGACAGAGTAGCAATGTCCATTCAAGGTCACTTCCAAGGTAGTTTACTCTGTTACCTATAAGGCATAGCAGTCTCTGACCTCATTGTTGAAATGTGATTGCAAACCCTGAATATGCAAGATAAAACAGATCCCATGCTGGCTGCTGGCTGCTTTTATCGATATACAGGACTTTCATGTGCAGCACTTGATACTGCTACTGCACAGCAATTATTCATAATGCAGAGAAGCTGTTGATTGCTTCGACGCAGAGACAGCCCGTCTGTTTCTCCTTTTCAAGCCTACACAAGGCACAATCTGTGTTTTTCAAAAATGTTTTTGCCTTTTTGTCCTAGTTATGATTTTCAAAGAAAGATTCTGGCATTTGCCTAATTTTTTACAGTCAACACAGCCAAGTGGAACGCTGCATAATTATATGGGTTTTTTGTTTTGTTTTGTTTTTATCGTTGCTTCTTTTCCTGTTTTACTTTGCTAAAAATAGCAACAATTTAGTAAATTATTCAGTGTGTTGCAAATCTGTGTACAAATAAAAGGGTTAAAATAACAGTTGCTGTAGTATAAATATGTGTGATCAAGTAACATTTGCATTTTGCAGTTTATTAAAGAAACATTTGTGAAGATAATATGAAGTCCTAGCTTAAAGGACCATGCTACCGAAATGTTGAAGCACTTGAAACTGATGCTGCATAACTGTAAAAAGCTGACTAGAAAATATCATCTGAACATCTCTATGTAAAAAAGGGAGATATTTTAGCTCAAATTTCCTAAGTATTCACATTCCACTGTAAAGAGACTTTAAGCAGCCAGTCAGGATGCTTGTCCCAGGACAAGCTAGGGAGTGTGCATCTAGCATGTGCAGGCACAGTCATGTTATTTTCCTATTCAGTATTAGTAAGTTCTATGAAATCTTATAAGATTTCAGGGAAATCTCATGAAATCACAGCAAAGCTGATGCTGATTGGCTATTTTTTTCCAATTAGCAGCTGGGCAGCAGCTGAAGTATAACTGTTTACACAGCACTTACTCTGGTGAGCTAAAAAATGTTTGAGGTAAACTATCTTCCTTTTTTTACATAGAGATGTTTAGGTGATATTCTCTTGTCCAATTTTTTACAGATATTCTGCATCACTTTCAAGTGATTTAGCATATGAGTACTTATGTCCCTTTAAATGACTATTCCATAGTTCTTAATATCATGGCTAAGAATATCAATTAAATGTCTGCTTTGTATCAAATGATCATAAAATGGTGGGTTTAACTATTTTGCAAATGTTTCATGTCATTTACACTTTAGACTGTTCTTGAATTTTTTATTTCTGTCTAGCTTCTCCAATCTCTGTTTTTAAAATTGATTTTAATTAAAAGGAAAAATAAATCACATTACATCATTGTAAAACAATTATTGTAACAAACAAATGAAAAACAAACAAATGTTACTTCAAGAAGCTTAGCTTACACACACATTTCTATTTTTAAAAGAATACATCTCAGGATGCAAAACGATATTACACACATGGATGACCCTCCATTGCTGAAAAATAGAATGTGGATAATTAAACTTTCAATGCAATTTGGAAGAAGACTGAGTGTATGAAAACAAAATGTAAAAGCTGGTATGCATGTCAAAATAGTGCTTCTCTACCTCTCTGTACTAGTCATCATTTTTATAACATTTTAAAAACCATAGTTTTTTTAAATGTTCCTATAATAATTTCCTAAAATCCAACATTTTGCTTATTAAAGGGATAGTCTAGTCAAAATTAAACTTTCATGATTCAGATAGAGCATGCAATTTTAAGCAATGTTCTCATTTACTCCTACTATCAATTTTTTTCTTTGTTCTCTTTGAAAAGGCTGGAATGTAAGCTTAGGAGCCGGCCCATTTTTGGTTCAGAACCTGGGTGGCGCTTGCTAATTAGTGTCTAAATGTAGCAACCAATCAGCAAGCGCTACCCAGGTGCTAAACCAAAAATGGGCCGGCTCATAAGTTTACATTTCTGCTTTTTCAAATAAAGATACCAAGAGAACAAAGAAAAAATTGATAGTAGGAGTAAATGAGAACATTGCTTAAAATAGCATGCTCTATCTGACTCATGAATGCTTAATGTTCACTATCCCTTTAACACTGGTGCATTACCTGTAATTTGTGAGTATGTGCCACGTGTGTGTGTGTGTGTGTGTGTGATTTGTAGCAGTTGAAGAGTGAATCCATTAAAGAAGCTGGGGTAGATTGATAAAAAGTCTTCCCAGTCTACTCGGCTTTTCACCAAAGCTTACACCTCTCCATTTGTTAGGAAATGAGTAGAATCACTGAGGAATTGATGAGAGGCTAAGGAACATGTTAGTGAATCTACCCTATATGTATAGCTACTTGGTTCCAAAATAACAATGCATATGATAGATTTAACTTTAAAGAGACATAAATACTTTTTTTTTTGGTGAATATAAAATGGAACATTTAAAAAAAAAAAAAAATGTTTTCTTTATTTTCTAGAACATATGTTGCTGTACTGAGAATATATTTACTTGTAAGGTGTGTCACTGTTTGATTTTTTTTCACACACAAAAAAAAAAATACTTTGAAAATGTTTAAATAGTACTCTTATATGTGACATTGTTCACTGCCCCTTTAACTCTGTGGCTCTGCTACTTGTCTAGGTCTAATACTGGTGTGATCATATTTTTTCAAGTGCCAGTCAGCTTATCTGCCCTTGATAATCATTACAAGCTCTGGTAAACTTATGAAGGGCCTTGCAATCTCACAAATCATTTAATCAATGAGACTTTGTAAATATGTAGCCACCAGAAATGGCTTAAAATGTCTGCCTCAATTCATTAGTATGGATAGTATGGATAATTATACTGTATGTTTCTTTAAATCACATTCTTATGTCTATGAATTTTCTGCCTTTAATGTTGTCAAACCTTATATTTTTATATCCTTTATTGTATATTCTATGCACCTAAGTGAAACTGCACCTGTAAGGCATCATTTTCTTATGCTTCCATTGAATCCATTAAACATCCCTGCAGAGAAGCTAAATTCTAAGGCTTGCTCTGTTTGTAACTAGGTGAAGCCAGACATGTACAGAAAAGCATTCAGTCTATCACTTCAATAGGTTTGGAAGCAGCAAACCTACTTGCTCAGCATCTTTAAGGTGCTCACCAGGGTTTGCTCTAAATATAGCACAGAGCCTTCGCAGAAATAACAGAATTAATTCCAATATTCAATTTCTCAAGGTTGGCAACTAATAAGAATCACAAGGCCCCTGCTGGGCAGCAGTTTGAGATGTTGGATAAAGGAGCTATTGCATATTATACAATACTCTGGCACTGTTATTTGAGCTGCATACAGAATACAGGAACTGTTAATTAAGCTTTAGAAACATTATGCACATTAACTTATTAAAGCTACAGTAATTGTGGTTCAGCTAATATTGCAACACCGTACTACTGTGTTATGTCATGTTGTGTATATCAATAAAAAAAGCACTCTTTTTGTGCACTTGACTTTTTTTCCTGACAGATCATGTCTTATGACATTTAAAAAGATATAACATATACCTATTCACAAAGCAATAGTATTAAATGTTGCTATTGTGTATATAGTCCTATCACATAGGTTGAAAAACTATTTGCACAATGAAGGGCAAATTAAAGTTTTTGAGATGAAATGGAGCACTACTGTCCCCACTTTCATACAATATACAAATATGCAGTATTAAATCACAAGGCACCTGAGGAAGGGGCGTGTCCCTGAAACTAGTAGTGGTAACGTATACACAGAGTCTGGCCAGGCTAGTGTTTGCAGTTTCTCTCGCTCTTTATTTATCAGAGTACTATATGATTTTTAGTTTTTTAAAAGGTTTTTATACTTGTGATTTAAAACTGCATATTTGTATGTTGTAAATTTGTATATTGTATGAAAGTGGGGACAGTAGTGCTCCATTTCATCTCAAAAACTTTAATTTGCCCTTCATTGTGCAAACAGTTTTTCAACCTATGTGATAGAGCTATATACAATAGCAACATTTAATTCTCTTGCTTTGTGAATAGGTATAGGTTATATCTTTTTAAATGTTCTAAGACATGGTCTGTCAGGAAAAAAAAGTCAAGTGCACAAAAAGAGTGCTTTTCTTTATTGATATGCACAACATGACATAACACAGTAGTACGGTGTTGCAATATTAGCTGAACCACAATTACTGTAGCTTTAATAAGTTAATGTACATACTGTTTATAAAGCTTAATTAACAGTTCCTATATTCTGTTCCTTACTCACTAACAGTGCCAGAGTGTTCTAAGACATGGTCTGTCAGTAAAATAAAGTGTTTTTTTTCTACACATTGTGTATTTCTAGTTTGTATTTGCTGTATACAGCACTGTGTATATACTCTCATACAACCTTTCTTGTTTCTAAAAACAGCTGCAGTTCAGCCCTTAATCAAGTGATTAGATACCTAGTATATACTAGTGGCAAATTTTTTTTTTAGTTGATTGCAACTAAGTAACTAAAATATACATTTCTCAGTGTGTGGCACTCTCCTTTTTTAAATATATATATATATATATATATATATATATATATATATATATATATATATATATATATATATATATATAAAGGAAACATGTTAGAGCATAAATGTGCTTTATAACAAACAAACAGTCTGGATCTATTGAAACAGCAGGAGCTGCGGTAGATAGACCAATAGACAGGCACAGTAATTGATTTCTCAGGACTATTTCTGCTACACTAACCCTTCCCAGCCGTATTGTATACACTCAATACCTCTCCGGCGGCCAGTATTCTACTAACCGCTGCAGGGTAGAGTGCTTGTACTGCCTGTCTAATGAGATACCTTTCCGGTCGGTGTGTTTCCTGTTGAAGTCTGCCTCAGAGTGATGATACGTCCTGTTGTCACTTTGCGTCTTGTGTACCCCTCTACCTCTCCGCAAACGGCACCTGCCCATGTGATCCACGAATCACCAATGATGTAAAAGATTTGTCCCAATAGAAAAAAATCCTCCGACTCAAGGGATAATCATCAAAGTTCAAATGTATAGTACATATTTAAATATTAATACAGTATCAAGTAAATACAGCATTTATAGTAAAATCTGGGTTATAAAACTATTTAGGCCTATTTTTAATAGTAACTCTCAAGCAACCAGAAATACACTTATCCGGAATCTACCAATCCCCATGGGTGCCAGTTAATTGAGAGTTTAATGTGTGTGTATATATATATATATATATATATATATATATATCCAGTGTATCTATATACAATATATATATATATATATATATATATATATATCTCACAGTCCACAGGCCAAAGCACCATCAGTTTTCTCAGCATGCCCAGCTGCCCAGGGTGCACTTAAAAAACAAATGTACAATCCTGGAAAACGCTCGCCAGGTCTTATCAAAACTATTATTAATTGTAGGTTGTAGCCAATAATAAAACTTGATGTGTGCTTTCCTAGAGTGTATGTGTGTGTGTTAGTACATATATATATAGTAAGAAGTATCAAGGCATCTGCAATATTTCTGCTTGTTTTTAAAGGACCATTAAGAAGCATCTGAAAGTATAAACATCATACATGTGATCATTTCTCTGTAATGTTCTTTAGGAAACCTGGGACAATACAAAAAGCTCCCTGCCTCATTTTATAAGGCCATCAAAACCTTTTAAAGCATTCAAAAAAGTTGTATCAATGACTAAAGAATAATATCCCAAAATATCCCAGTTTAGACCATTTGGGTTTACTTTACCTTAAGGCACTTCTGCACATTTTGTGCTCCAATATTTCAAGTAGTATGGTCCTATGTGCTATTCTGCTGCACTAACATGATTAAATTAGTGCTCCTAACATTCAGCTCTGGCTGCAATAGTAAAATAATGGCCAAGTAGCTACACTATACATGCAGCCCACATCTATAGTCAGTGGCATATTTCTGCACACATATTCATTATCAGCAAATAAAAATGCACACAAAATAGTGCCACATAGTGTGATATCTTTTTAACAATTGGAAGTGAAAAATAAGATAAAAACAGGTGTACAGCATCTCTAGGTCTTTGTAACAACAGACCCCAGCTAGGCGGTTGCCTAAACCTTCCATCTCACAGCTGTTTCCTCAGTTTGTCTTTTCTAAATGTATTGTTATATTCCAAAAAATGTATAATTTCTGCAATATTCTTATTAATTTTATGTATGTTTGTGTGTCTGTATGTGTAGTAGATAAGGGGACTGTCTGCAGAAGCTTAAATACAAGATATTAGATACAATTCTAATCGTCATTGTGTAACATGCTAATTTAATCCTAAATTTAAGTTACCTCTATTAGGTTCATATATGTGCTTCTAAGGCGTATCATAACCACTGCCTCACTAGCCTCTGAGCTCACAGCACGTTACTGATGTGTACATATGTATATGTTACGGGTAATGTAAGAAATCTGGGTAATCCTAGTATTACACGGGTAAACCTGACATTACCCAAACGGCTGCGGGTAAAGCCCATTGTAATGTAACTCTCCCATCTACACTATGTTTTTTGCCTCTGCCTGGGGGGTTCAAGGAAGGCGCCCCACTGATCCTCTGGCATCCACCCCAAATGAACCTTGGGGAATGAGGTTTACAAGGGAGGCTTTGCCTCCCTAGAACCCGACCGGGCGGAGGCAAACAAGATAGCGAAGATGTGTGAATTACAGTGCATCGTATATATGTTTGATGCAGTGACTCAATGCACTCTGAGAAGATTTATCATGTTACATCGGGCTTTACCTACAGCCGCTTGGGTAATGCCAGGTTTACCCGGGTAATGCTAGGATTACCCAATTTCTTACTTTACCCGCAACATATACACACACAAACTTTCAAAAACCAGCCAAATTGGCAAGATCCTTGAATTCTGAAATAAGACAGCAGATGCATTGTGTTGGAGATTATTGATTAGTATCTTTAAGGTCAGTCTCATTCAGTGGGGATTTAGAGACCTTTAACATGAGGAATACAAATAACTATAGATCATCTATGCAAAACAAAACTAGGACATAACGTGAAATATTATCACTTTCACCACTGGAGTGTTACACATATACTGTATGAAACAAATGAACACATTTAGTCTACATGTTAAAGAAGCACAAATCATTGTTGTGTATGTAGTACAAAGTGAGAATAAAAAAGAAGATAAAAAGATAATAAAATTCATACAGAAGAGCATGGAAACAATACCTTAGTACAAATAAAATATCAGATGCTTGATCCTATTGGCAGTGAATAACTGTATGGTTATTAATAATAGGTTTGTAGTTACCAATATAGTTAAAAGCTTTTTTTTGATAACTAAACTTTATATATAAATGCCAGTAAAGGTTTATCTGTGTATAACTTGTTATACATATCCCTAGTGATATCTAATGGATATAAATATAGTAAATGACTGACATTTTTTTTTCGGCAGCTGAAATGTGTCATATTTGACAGAAGTCACTGCAGACTGCTTTCTTTTTTCCCATTAGTTAAAGGGACATGAAACCCATTTTTTTTTTCTTTCATGATTCAGATAGATCAGTCAATTTTAAGCAACTTTCTAATTTACTCCTATTATCATGTTTTATTAGTTTTCGTGGTATCTTTATTTGAAAAACAGGAATATAAGCTTAGGATCCGGACCATTTTTGTTTCAGCACCTGGGTAGCGCTTGCTGATTGATGACTAAATGGTACTGAACCAAAAAAGCTATTTGATATGCAACATTTGCAGGTTACAGATTTTTCTTTTAGCCTAGATGGATAGATCGATATAGAAAGAAACAGAACCATTTTTTTTAGTTTTTTAACATTCTCTATCATCCCCTCTTGCCAATCTTTTCTACATTCAGGCCTAGATTATGGGGCCGATTTATCACGGCCCGAATGGTGCCTAATGCACCTGTTTCTCTCCATGTGCCTTCAGCCTCGCCGGAAACAGGAGTTATGAAGCAGTAGTCTTAAGACCGCTGCTCAATAACTCATACGCCTCCTCTGAGGCGTCGGACAGCAATCCGCCCAATCGTGTATGATTGGGTTGATTTATACCCCCTGCTAGCGGCCAATCTGTAGGGGGCTGCATTGCATAAACAGTTCTCCAGAACTGCTTGTGCAATGTTAAATGCCGACAGCGTATGCCAGACATTGATAAATCGGCCCCTATGAGTGGAGTGCAAAATTGCGCTTTTTCAAGTGCAATATTTGTACTCCTCTCTGTCATATTAGCAATTGCAAATGTGCACTGGTATTACAAGTCGAGTGCAATGCGAATGTGATTCAATGAGAGCCTTGTTCTGATGTAGTCAGACACTACAAAGAACCTAGCGCAGCGCAGGGGGTAAGTCGCACAGCGTTGGGCAGCAAATGTAAATTATATATGTATATGAATATATAAATATAGATGTATATGTTTATATGTGCATATACACATATTAACACATAAATATATATGTAAATAAGCATATACATATATATTTGCAGTATAAAACACAATGCCGTTTTCAATGCCATTTTGTTTCTAACACCCCATCCCCTCACTTTAACCCCTTATAACAGCTTTATGGAGTTATTTTTAATTTTAAAAAAATCCTGATATTTTTTTGTTAATAAATTTACTGTATACTTTATTTTGGGGGAAATAGGGGGACATTTTTTTAATTAACCAAAGATCGAATTCTAACGCAAAGTGCTACCGTGAACACGTGGTAGCATTAACCAGCCTCTTGTAATGGCTGGTTATTTAAAATGCGCCTCTAAATGAGCAAGTTTGCCCCTTTATGGGTGCCCGTTAAATTAACGCTTCACTTGTAATCTATCTCTTAATATTTTGACATTAAAGCGACATGCAACCCAACATTTTCTTTCATGATTCAGATAGAGAATACAATTTTTAAAAACATTCCAATTTACTTCTATTATCTAATTTTTGCTTCATTATTTATGTATCCTTTGTTGAAGAAATAGCATTGCACATGGGTGAGACAATCACACAAGCTGCTACTGAGCCTGTTTAGATATGCTTTTCATCAAAAGATATCAAGAGAAGGAAGCAAATTAGATAAAATAACTAAATTGGAAAGTTGTTTAATATTACATGCGCTTTCTAAAACGTGAAAGCGCGATACTTGCGCTCCTCCCAGTAATACCAGTGCACACAAATGTGCACTAGTATTACAAGTTGAGCACCATGCAAACGCGACCGTACGTTCCCATTGCATGGATGCTTTGCGCTCACAAGAGCACCCTTCTATAGGCTCCAATGGGAGCCTTGTTCTGAAGTCGATTGACACGGCACAGAACCTAGCGTAGCGAAGGGGGTAAGTCGCTCATTGATGGGCAGCAAAGTTAAAATATAAATGGCTTATTTTAACTAGTGTAATCCATAAATACATAGGAATATTTTTTCAAAGGCTGTTTAATAGCATTGTGTTATACAGTGTTCTACTGTTTTATTTTTTGACTTTTTTTAATTTTATTACGTTAAGTTTGCAGGAAATACAAATCTATAAAATGCCCCATACATTTTCAGTAATCACATTTGCTAAATAATTTAGCATGGATAGAATTTTCCTTACCTAGTTTGTGACTAGAAAAAGTACAGAAAGCAGACAAGTGCATAACTCACTTTGTAGTATATACATTTTTTCCCTTATGTTTTAAAAAATACATTTCATCAGAGAGTAGATAAGAGATGCAATTTTTTTTCAGAAATAATGAATTACTTTTACTGACCCTGATAGAAGTAACAGTGGAAATGCCCTTACAACCATTTTCATTGTTTGAGTCACAAGAGGATGCAAATGTGAATGTCAAAATACATTAGACTGTTCATCATTGCTTTACATGACCTCCTGGTGCTTCAAGCTTGTAGGCACTTAAAGGTTACCAGCCCATGACTTAGGTTAAACTCATGGGGAAATAATTACTCAATTACTGCAGAAAGAGCTAAAGTGTAGCACTTGGCTCCCAATGTAATTGTTTTGTTATTAGTTTTTTCTAGCTGTTTATATGTGTAAAACTGAGGGCTAGATTACAAGTGGAGCGCTATATATAGCTTTCATGAAAGCGATATTAGCGCTCCACTTGTAATACCAGTGCACGATAATGTGTGCTGGTATTACAAGATAGGTCGCATTCGCATTTCTAGGAAGCATTGCGCTGATGAGAGCGCACTTCCATAGGCTCCTATGGGAGCCTTATTCTGAATCCTTCAGACACGGCATTTGTGCCAGCGAAGGGGGTAAGTCACACAGCGATGGCTGCAAGTATACATATATATGTGTATATGCTTCTATACATATATATTTATGTGTTAATATGTGTATATAAATACATATTAACAAATAAATATATATGCGTATAAGCATATACATATATATTTACTGGGAACACACAGTTCTTATTGACCGCAATGTAAAGGCACTTTTCAGTGCCGTTTTTTTTCGTCACCCCACCCCCACCAACTTTAACCCAAAAATACTGCCTAGTGCAGTACTTTTATTAAAAAATAAAGATGCTACCATCTTTATTTTTTTAATAAACTACATTGTGATGAGAGTGGGAGTGTGACATCACCGGATAGGGGTGTTGTGCAAGCTGTATACTTCTATGCTCTGCAATAAAATAGTGTTGTACCCTCATGACATGGTGTCAGAAGTACTTGCCTACGCTTCTGTTTCCTGATTAATGACGATGCCGAAGTTTACCCCACCTGAGCCTTTTGATTTCTCTCAGCCTGCATCTTGGCCCACATGGCGTCAGCAGTTTCAATGCTTCAGGATTGCTTCCAAGCAAGACAAGGAAAGTGGTGAAGTACAAGTTAATTCTCTTTTATACTCTATGGGGAAAGATGTGGAGCCAGTGTTTAATGCTTTTACATTCCAAGAAGGGAAAGAATTTGAAATAGTTATGAACAAACTCAGTGCTCACTTTGTACCCAAAAGAAATGCTATTCATGGGAGGGCTTGTTTTCACAAACGTGTTCAGCGTGTGGGAGAATCTGTGGAGTCATTTGTGCGCAGCCTGTATGAACTAGCTGTGAGTTTGGTGTTGCTAAAGAAGAGCAAATCAAAGACAGAATAGTCAAAAGTGCTGATCTGATGTCAGAGAGTAGTGTGCATGAAGTGCAGCAGTTCAGAAGAGCTGCAGGTGAAAGGCACGGTGTGAGCATTAGACCAAGGGCAACAGATAGGCCCAGAAGAAGATGGGCGCAGCAGGCTCGCTGCACGCGGTATAACCGTACCCATGATCAGAATGTCATATTCCCCGCTAAAGATAAAAGATGTAGAAAGTGTAACCAAATGGGCCATTTGGAAGTGGCGTGTAAAACTGAATACATTAAGGAGATTCAGGTGGATAGTGACCAGGAGGGTCAAGAAGTGTCCTTTGTAGGGTCTGTTGTTGAACGGTCTGGTTCAGATGAAGATTGGCTGGTTACCCGTACTGTAATGGGAGCCAAGGTTGCCTTCAAGATTGACACAGGAGCAGACATCACTGTTATGTCCCTGGCAGCATTCATATAACTGTTAATTAAGATAAGAAGTGAGTGCTAGAGATAGTATCCTGCTACCTCTGTGAAACCCCTCAAATTTCAACCAGATAGAATAGTTAAAGAAAGAAGAGGAGCGCTAGATGCATGGATACAATTTAATAAATGTGTAGCATATAGTATCGAAATCACATTTAGTTTAAAATAGTGTCAATATAAAAATGGTAAAAAGGTCAGGACGTCTCCTGGTATAAAATATATATATATATAAAAAACAACAAAGATCAAACCTTATCAATGTAAAGACCCAGTATTACAGATACTCTTGGAAATGTTCGACATTAACATTGGAACAAACTCTCTCAACATATATACTGTTGGTAAATAAGGGCAAAGATGCTGTTTAGCAAGTTGGTTACAAAGTCCCAAATATTATAGAAGAACCATATGAGGCAATATATTAATATGAATAACCACCAATATTAGAGGAGGGTAAGCGTTATATAGCGTGATTATAGAAGACAAAGTTAATGTCGCAAAAACTCAATACCATCTATGATGGATTCTATAACTTCAGGAATGAGCCGATATTGGCAAAGTACCTTTATTCTTTGACTGAGTAGATGAAGCTGTTTATGCTGTAATTCATTTTTTTTGGTGACTCTCATCAGCTTTGTCTGCATCCAAGAGGGCAGTAAATGATGTCTGTTTGCAGCGTGTTGGCCATGTCTGCGGTTCCTCTCAGCGGCTCTGTCTGCGTCCAGGAGGGCAACCTGCGGCGTATGTGTGCTGCGTGAGTATCACCTGACTCTGGATTGCAGCGTGTGCTCCACGTGACTCTGGTTCCGTCCCAGTTGACAGTTCTGTCAATCTGATGAGAAAGTTACTGTAGCGCTACAGTTTCAGATGATGAATCAGTCTCTCTTAATGTGTTATAGGGATCCTTCCCTTAAGTAGGCGGTCCAATTCTTTCAGGAGATAAAGCAGTCTCTTGCAATGCGATGCAGACTTGGCTAGTCTGTAAATAACAAAAGTAGTAACAGGAGGATTCCTGCTCAATAGGCTCTGTCTACGTGTTTCGCCCTGGACTGGGCTTTATCAAGACTTGTATTCCGCCATGTTTGAAAGACTTTTTTAAATAGCCCTCTCTTCTTTGTGATTGGTGGTTATAGTTAACATTTAAGTTGGAATATTGTTGGGTGGTTTAATAAAGGTGGTATTGCCTCATTGCCCTTTAATACAGTATTATATACAAAGCTATTAGTTTGTCCTATTCCACTATTTGGACAATGTAGTTTGACAATATTCATAAATACAATATAAATATAGTAAATCAATAAAAATAATGCTATCTAATCTTTATCTACAGCACTATTTCAAAACATTTAATGAACCTATTTCTCCTAATCATCAATACATTTTATTGATGCACACTATTGGTTAATGTCTATATAGTGTGCATTTAATTTATTACTATAATCCTTCTTCAATTGGAACTTAGAGAAAGGCTATATTTTTTGATTGAAAAGATTAGATAGATTATATGTTTCCAACTTTAGACATTAACAATAATCTTAGTCTAAAGTCTATATGTATTCAATTTGTGCCATCTATACTGATGTTGAATTTAGTCCTGAAGGATAGAGAGTGTCCATCCAGTATATAAGTTCTGCCTCCATTTTTAGTAAGTGTTGTTCTTTATCCCCTCCTCTCCAATTTGTTATTAATTCCATCACTCCCCAAAATTTAAAATTTTTTACATTATTGGCATGAATTTCCTTAAAATGAGTGTATAAGACAGTGTCTAGATTTCCTCTATCTATACAGGAAAGATGTTCTCTGATCCTCTCTCTGAGGGTTCTCGTAGTTTCTCCTATATAAAAAATTTAGCATGAACATTCAATTATATATATTACATATTTGTCTTGACATCTAATTGTTTCTTTAATGTTTAATTTAAATGTATTAGTGGGAGATTCAGTTTCTTTATACGTATATACTGGCTCTTTGGTATTTTGTCTTTCCAGCGTTTCAAATGGCAACTATTATAATGAATACAATTGTTGGCATTGATTTCTTTAAAGTGGGTGGATGTAACTATTTGTTCTTCAACAATGTCTATTTCTAGATCTAGAAAGGTTATATGGTTTGGACTATAATGATGGGTGAAACTTAGACCTATATTATTGTTATTCATGTCCAACAGTAATTGTTCCAATTCTACAGTGTTGCCTTTCCAAACCAATATCATATCGTCAATATATCTCTTATAATGCACGAGAGTCACACCCAGCTCATGCTCAGGGAAAAAAGACTCCTCCCATAATCCCATAAAGAGGTTAGCATAGCTGGGTGCGAATCTCATGCCCATTGCTGTTCCATTGATGTAGAATAAATTTAATACCCTTGAGGATAAAATCTTTTTGTGTATCTCTAAGTGTGGAGTATTTTTGTAGATATTTAAAAACGGCCTGTGTGCCCAATTCATGGTAAATACTTGTGTAAAGCGATGAAACGTCGCAAGTCACCAATATAAAATCACTTTTCCATTCTAATGATTCTAGATTTCTAAGAATATATGTATCTTTTAAATAAGATGGGAGTTGTCTGACATATCCCTGAAGGAAACCATCTATATATTGTGAAAGATTTGTAGTTAGAGAATTAATCCCAGATTATGGGTCTTCCAGGTGGGTTGGAGGGATTTTTGTGAATTTTGGGCAGAAAGTAAAAGATTGTGATTCTTGGAAATTTGGGATTTAAAAAATGATATTCTTTTATATTCAAAATGTCCTTTTGTTTGGCATTGTCAAATAATTAAATTAATCTTATTAAAAAAAAATTGAGTTGGATCTAGTGATAATTTTTTATATGTTTCTATATCTCCCACTAATCTATCTGCTTCTGCTATATAATTAATTTTGTCCATTAAATTTTGTCCCTTTGTCAGCAGGTTTCACTATTATTTCTTTATTGTTTTGGAGTTCTCTAAATATGGATCTTTCTTTAAATGTTAGATTATTGGGGGACATTTTTCTTTATTTTTGCTTTTTTAAATGTCCCTTTGGACCAATTTTTCAAAGAGTTCAAGGTTTCTACCTTTTTCATTAGTGGGATAAAATTTGGATTTAGGTTTATGTTGGGAGTGTTTTATAACTGGGGTTTCTGAATTTATATTATCTTCTGATTTTTTTTACCCAATTACTTAATATTGGATTTTCATATAGTATCTTTTGAGTGTCAGTTTTCTTACAAATTGGCTAACCTGTATATGGGTTTGGAATTTATTTAATCTTGATGCCGGTGCAAAGTTTAAACCTAATTCTAGAGCTCTTTCTTCCTCACTTAACACTTTTGGGCTTAAATTGAAAATTCACATTTTTTTTAATTACCTCACTCTTTTGTTCTCTCTTTCATTTTCCCTTTCCTCTTGACCCTCTCTTTCTCTTTTTCTCATAGGAAGATCGTTTTTGTGTTCTGTGTCTCTTGATGTACCCCCTTTTTGGTCTCTATTGTTTGAGGTTTCATTTCTTTTATTTGAGTAATGATTTCTATCTCTTTCATTTCTAGAATATTGGTATTGATTCCAATTGTTCCTCCTAGAATAATCTTGGTATTGGGGATGGTTTTGATATGTGTGTTGTGTATGATATTTTTTTTAATCTATTTGGATAATTACCAGATGTATATCTATTCTTCATATTATAGGTATCATTGGTTTTTGGTATGTTGCTTATTGTGTGACTTATCCCTTTGTGTTTAAGTGTTGGTTGATTATCTGCAACCTCAGAGTGAGTGACTAATTCCATGGCATCTTCTTGTGTGTTGTATTTTGCCATTTCTTCATAATCTATTTTATCTCTATTTAATTTTCTCCAGTTCACCTCTTGTAACTCTTTGTTTAGTATGTTTAATTTTGTCATAATCTCAGACTGGGTTTTAACATTGATAAGGTTTGATCTTTGTTGTTTTTTATATATATTTTTTATACCAGGAGACGTCCTGACCTTTTTACCATTTTTATATTGACACTATTTTAAACTAAATGTGATTTCAATACTATATGCTACAAATTTATTAAATTGTATCCGTGCATCTAGCGCTCCTCTTCTTTCTTTAAGCATTCATAAAACTGCCTCGACAGCCTCAGCCGGCAAAAGTTACAATGAAAGTTCATAGTCCTGGTGGCCACATTGATGGTGCAGGGAAATTTCTTGCCAGCTGCGAGTACAAGCAGAGGAAATTCACCATGTGGGTACATGTGATTAGAGGTCAGTGTGTTAACAACCTATTGAGCAGGAAAGCAGCCTGTGGTTTGGGCCTTGTCGCCAGAGTGAATGAGATTTCACATGAGACATGTTTGGTGAATTGGGCCTACTGAATTGCAGCCCAGTCCGAATATCACTTAAAAGTGATGCAATCCCATACAGCATTACCACTCCTCGTAGAATTCCGTTCACACTCATGCCTCAAGTGGAGAAGGAACTTCTGCGTATGAAGAATATGGGAGTTAATGAAGAGGTTGTTGAAGCAACTGACTGGTGTGCCCTCATTGGGCCTGTTGCGAAGAAAAACGGGAAGGAACACATCTGCGTAGACTTGAAAAGGCTGAATGAGGCGGTGAAGAGAGAGAGATATGTGCTACCGACACTTGAAGACATAGCTCCGAATCTGGCTGGGGCGAAATTCTTATCTACACTGGATGCTTCCAGCAGCTTCTGGCAGATACCTCTAGATCCACAGTGCTGGAAACTGACTACCTTCATCACACCGGTAGGTCGGTTTTGCTTCTGCAGACTCCCCTTCAGGATATCCTCTGCTCCTGAAATCTTTCAAAAAGAGATGAGTTCCCTCCTAAGGGACCATGAGGGCACGACAGTCGTCATGGACGACTTTTTAGTGTATGGATCTACATTGGAAGAACACGATCAGCAGTTAAGCTGTGTGCTGCAGACCATTAAAGAGTCCGGGCTGAAATTAAAGATAAATTCCAATTTAGAAAATCTGAGTTATGTTACTTTAGGCATATCATCAATGGAGATGGCATCAAGCTGGACCCTGAGAAAATCCTTGCTATTGAAAAGATGAAAAGTCCTTCTGATGTACACGAGCTGTGACAAATATTGGGCCTTGTGAATTATGTGGGCAGGTTCCTTCCAGAATTATCCACAGTACTACACCCTATCACAGAGTTGTTGAAGAAAGATGTTGCCTGGGTATGGGGTCCTTCACAGAAAGAAGCTTTTGCACAGGTCAAGTCCCTGCTGGGGTCTGCCCCAGTGTTAGGGTTCTACGACCCTTCTAAAAAGACTGTGGTTAGTGCTGATGCAAGCAGTTATGGGCTAGGGGCCGCCTCCTGCAGCTGAATGAGAACAAACTACTGCCCATCGCCTACTGTTCCTGTACACTGACTGCTGCTGAATCGAAATATGCCCAAATTGAGAGAGTGCCTGGCTGCAGTTTGAGCCTGTGAGCGCTTACAGCGTTACCTAGTGGGCTTAGAGAAATTTAGTCTGGAGACTGACCATAAACCGCTGGTCCCTCTAATCAACTCTTATGATATTGACAAAACAACCCTAAGATGCCAGAGACTTCTGATGAGGCTGCTCAGGTTCAATGTTCAGGCAGTGCATGTGCCGGGGAAACAACTGGTAGTGGCAGATACACTTTCCAGGCTCCCGCTGGCTGCTGCTGAAAAATCTTTAACGGAATCAGATGTGAAAGTGTATGTGGATTCAGTTCTAGCATCCAAATCCATTTTGTCAGGAAAGCTACAGCAAATAAGAAAGGAGACACGTTTAGATACAGACCTTCAAGAAGCTATTAAGTACATAAAAGAAGGTTGGCCCGAGAGCCGGGCAGCCTGGATGTCTTTAAGTTCTTACCAGTCAGAGAGGTTGCAGCTCATGAAGCTGGATGGTTTAGTGCTGTTTTAAGACCACATTGTCATTCCTGTTAGCATGCGGCAGGAGATGTTAAGCAGGATTCATGGTGGCACTTGGGCATTACAAAGTGCAGAGAAAGGGCAGTTATGGCGGTATGGTGGCCTGGGATCCATTCCGACATTGCAAGCCACGTGTCAAAATGTGCCTTTTGCTGGGAATGCCGGCCTACTCACAGAAGGAAGCCCTTGATTTCTACCCCGCTGCCTGCAGGCCCATGACAGAAAATAGCTGCAGATTTGTGTGAACTGCATGGGAAGAAGTACCTAGTCGTGATTGACTACTATTATAGGTATTTGGAGATTGCACCCTTGAATAAGATCACCAGTCAAGCTGTTATCACTCGTCTCAAGAGCTTGTTTGCCCGGTGGGGCATACCAATGGAGTTAGTGAGCGATAATGGAATGCAGTTCTTTCTAAAGTGAATATGATTTCGTCCATTCTACATCAAGTCCACATTACCCGCAGGCCAATGGAATGGCTGAAAGGGCAGTTCAAACAACAAAGTTCATTTTGAAGCAATCTGAGCCGTACCTAGTTCTCTTGGCCTATAGGGTGACTCACATCCAAGCCACGGGTTTTAGCCCGGCACAGCTGATGCTAGGACAACAGAATCGCACCACTTTACCCTCTGTGGGTGTTTTCCAGCCAACCAGCTCTGTTCCTCGTAACGAGGTCCTTAGGAGAGATGAAGAGGCAAAAAGGGGTTACCGATTCTTCTACGACCGAAAACACTCTGTATGGCCCTTGCAGGAGCTGAATGTGGGCCAAAGTGTCAGAGTTAAACTGGATTATGAAAAGAAATGGAAGACGCCTGCTATGGTAATTGGACGCTCTCCAGAACCAAGGTCTTATGTAGTCCTTACTGATGGAGGGACAGTCACACGTTGAAATAGAAGACATCTTCAGCCAGTACCTGAGAGTTTGGGACTGGATGCCTCAGAGCCACAGCCGGTGGGATATCCCCTGTTTAAAGAGCGGTGCCGCCCCCTCAGCAAGATCACAGCTGGGATACTTTGCTTCCAGCAGACTCTCAATCACCTTCTTCTGAATCAGAGGACAGTTCATGTAAAATGACGTCAAGTGGAAGAGTGGTGAAACTTCCAGCCCGCTATCGGGATTAGCACTAGTTAAAACAGTGACCAGAAGAATGGGCAAAATATTCCCATGGTCACTGTAGACTAGCGTAGTCTACCCCAATGTCCAAGTCAGGATTGTATTTCTTGTTGTTCATATATAATCTTTTATAACTTGTTATTTGATGTACACTAAACAAAACTATGTTTGTATGCTTCTTGTATACCTTGTTATCTGTGTACTCTTAAAAAAAAAATGTATGCTTTGTCCTTTGAAAAGGGGGAAGATGTGATGAGAGTGGGAGTGTGACGTCACCGGATGGGGGCGTGGCTTATAGCCGTTATAGTCTATGTCACAGTTACTAAGTTAGATGTGTTGTGCAAGCTGTATACTTATATGCTCTGCAATAAAATAGCATTTTACCTTCTATGCTGTATCCTGCATCTCATGCCATACACAACAGTATTTTGCGGGGCATTTGGAGAAGATTTATAAAATGATCTCTGGTTAATTTTATAAGCGCTAATTGCTACAGGGAACTTGTGATAGCAATAATTACCACTTGTAATGGCTGGTTAATTATTGTTCTCCCGCAAACTGGTTAACTTTGCCTGTTTTATGGGAGCGCACTAATTTAGCTCTCCATTTGTAATCTAGCCCTGAATGTTGTAAAATGTGTTATAGTGGTGTATCATAGGCATGTGCTGGACAAAAATGCCCATACATGTCACCTACAGAATTGGCAGTGCCTTGTGTGCACACACAAAATTATCACTGAGGGCCTAATTCTCAAAAGCTTCCTGGTGCTGTGACATCCTCTAAAAAATCTTGTCAGTAATTTGGCGTCCTTTAAAGAAAAATAGGGCTTTAAGGAGCGGCAACTCCTTTTGCAAAAGCAAATTGCTTCGAACTGAATTTGAATCCCACCGCATGCAATTCAAATTCAGCTTTTATAGCCTTTAAAAATAAAAGAAGCTGTCTTTATCTCTGAAAAACGCACATTTTATTATTTATTTGTTGTTTCGCGCAGCTATACAAGGTCAGTGAACTTCTCATCTGATGAAACTCAGTGATTTGATCAGCCACTGAACACAGAGGGCATCTCAGAGTCTGTCATCTTTGTGCATTCACTGGGTAGACCTGACACTATTCAAATTGTTTTCATTCTGCAAGAAAGGCAGACTTTGTAGAAGTCTTTTTCTAAACAAATCTAAATGACTCAATTTATATGGCAATTAGTACTAAATATGGTTATTTTAAACTAAATGTAATAGTAACATTAAAGGGATCATGATACTCAAAAACTTTCTTTGTTCCATATAAAATAGCATAGAGCTATAGGGCTCCATTTATCAAGCAGCGGATGCTTCTTCAGAGGCTCATTGACAGCCACTGCTAGCGGCCAGTGATCAGGGGACGGCATTGCACAAGCATTTCTAGTGATGATGGCTGATGACTGTCATACATGAATGCAGGGGGACAGAAAATGGGGGGGAAATAAATTTATCAGAAAAAAAGCTACTGCTTATTTGAAATTCAGAGTAAGTGCTATTGCCTTGTCATTGTGAAATTGCTAATCATGCAATGCTACTGTATTTAGTTGTCCCTATGAACACCTATACTATACTGGCAATTGGTTAAAGTGACAGTCAAGTCAAATTAAACTTTCATGATTCAGATAGGGCATTCAATTTTAAACGACTTTCCAATTTACATTTTTCATCAAATTTGCTTTGTTCTCTTGATATTCTTTGTTGAAAGCTAAACCTAAGTCGTTTCATATGCTAATTTCTCAGCCCTTGTAGGCCGCCTTATCTCGGGGAATGTTGACAGTTTTTTAAAGCTAGACAGTGTCCAATATAGATAACATTGTGCTCACTCCCATGGAGATACCTAGGAGTCAGCATTGACTGGCAACAATGCAAGTCTGTCAAAATAACTGAAATAAGGGGGCAGTCTGCAGAGGCTTAGATACAAGGTAATCACATAATTAAAAAGTATATTAATATAACCATGATGGTTAGGTAATTAAATATTTATTTATCTTTTTAAACAATAACAATTATGGAGTAGACTGTCTCTTTAAAAACATGTGAATTCTTAGGACCCCATTTATTCTACCTTGTGCGGATAGCTCTTGCATAAGTGAACCTGCCCAGGAACAGCCTAAAAAATGCTTACACTGCTTCATAAATGGGGACCCAAGTATATAATTGGAGGCATCACTAAGAAATAGTGAGAATCTGCTCTATATGATAACATAAAGGAAGAGGAGAATTTTTTTCCATAATGGAAAGTTCTTTAAACCCCATAAGTGTCTTCTAGTCCTGGAATATTAGGAAATTGCAATGAATGAGTAATACATTAGGATTGTCCTGTATTTAACATTGCGTGGATGGGTGACACTGTATCCTGGTAAATTATAGTGGTGCTCGGCCACTTATACACAGTCATTTTATACACACTTATTCATAGCTGTGGGTACTTAACCAAACCTGCTAATTGTATTCATAGTTTGAAAATTTATATTATTATAACATCTTAGGAAGCTTTACTGTATATTCTATAAAGTATAAAATATACATTAAAAAGTGCACCGCTCAAAAGCACTTAGCCATGTTTCTTTTTTTAATAAAATGAATATAGTTATGCCAATTATAAGCTGCATGATAAAAGATTAAAAGACTGCTTTGACATTGAGAATTGGTGGAATTCTTTTGATGGTATGATGAATGCCTGTCGCCCCTACTAAAATCAGAAAGATTTCTAGATAGACTGTGGTGAGGTATGAAATATATTATAAAGCTTTTACTATATCAGAATTAAGGGCCATAAAATGGGCCAGAATTAAAGAAAATTAAAGGTATAGTAAACCCCAAAATGTTCTTTTATGATTCAGATAGAACATACAATTTTAAACAACTTTCCAATGTAATTCTATTTTTAAATTGTCTTCATTCTCCTGTTACATATAGAAAAAATGAAGCGCAAAAGAAAGGATTCAAGTGTAGGTTTTTTTAAAACAGTATAATGCGCTATATAAATATGTACTCACCAGATATATAAGTAAATTAAGCCTTTATTATACACTCAAAATTTTAAAAGCAAATCTGTGTCCACAAACACCAAATCACATAAAACTGGCAGCTGGAGTTCAGACAAATGACAGGATGCAACCTGCAGCGGGTATTCCGGACTCCCTGCCCTCAGCTGTTCAGTTCTGATCGTCAGTGCCGTGGTACAGTAGTGTGGATAAAGTCCTTATGTAGGAGTCTCCACTATTTGACCCCAACGCGTTTCCCCCGGTTCTCGCCGGGCTTTATCAAGGGGATACTTTTAAACAAACAAATGTGCACACTGACGATCAGAACTGAACAGCTGAGGGCGGGGAGTCCGGAATACCCGCCGCAGGTTGCAGCTGCCAGTTTTATGTGATTTGGCATTTGTGGACACAGATTTGCTTTTAAAATTTTGAGTGTATAATAAAGGCTTAATTTACTTATATATCTGGTGAGCAGTGTTCCCTCTAAGGCTAGTTCTGTGAGCGGCCCAGCAGTGAAGCAGTTAATAAGGGAACCACAGCTTGCAGTCTATATTGTGTAGTGTTTGCTAATTGCTCTAATTAACTGTTTCACTGCTGGGCCGCTCACAAAACTGGCCTTAGAGGGAATACTGCTGGTGAGTACATATTTATATAGCGCATTATACTGTTTTAAAAAAAAGTACACTTGAATCCTTTCTTTTGCGCTTCATTTTGGATCCTGGATCCCACAACTTCTGGCAAGAAAGGCTTGGTTTAAAAGGAGCAGTAAAAAAGGAGATAACAACTAATTTCATTTTGTGGAAACTATTTAAAGATCTTCAGAAATTTGAAAGATATATTGTTCTTTCTACCAATTGGGGGACTGAAGGTACCATATGTATTAATTAGCACAAGGCTATACTGGATGCTTTGTATGTCTAATGAGTTTGTTTTTTTGAGACCTTCAAGTATACCCATATAAGGACTTTCTATATAAGTTTGTTCTTATGAATTGCAATTTTCATTTTGTGTTTTTAAACTGTGTATTACACTAACTTAGCGCTGAATAGTTCTGTCTAGTTTATTCATTCTCCTGTTATCCATTGCTGAAGGGACAGCATTGCACTACTGACAGGAAGCTGAAAATATCTATTTAGCTAATCACAAGAGGCAAATGTGTGCAGGCACCAATTAGCAGCAGCTCCCACTAGTGTATGATATGTGCATATTCATTTTTTAACAAGGGATACTAAAAGAACAAAGCACATTTGAAAATAGAAGTGAATTTAAAAGTGTCTTAAAATGACTTGCTCTATCTGAATCATGCAAGTTTAATTTTGACTTTCCTATCCCTTTAAAAGCCATAAAATAAAAAAGCACAGTAAAAAAAAATGCAGTTTGTATTCTTTATTTATTTTGCCTGCTTTGCTGGTAATTTAACACTGACAAGCTGATCTTTTTGTGCTTCCTCAGAGAGACTACAATGCACACTGCAGTTTGCATGACCTTGTGATATGCTACACTATGGTTGCTTAGATCAGTGTAAGTGTTTATTTATTTTATGATTTTGATAAAATTTAGGAACTAGGTAGAATATTGTGTTCATGGTGCAGAAGTCAGGGAATTATACAATATATAGATATGTTAAATGTTTTCCCTGGGATCTGCTGAGCCCTACCCTAGAGTAGTAGCACTGCAGAATCTGTTGGCGCTCTACAAATAACTGATAATAGTAATAACAGCTTTCCAAATTTATCTTCATGTTTTTCCCAACAGGTTTATGCTTTGCTTGTGTAAACATTAAGGGCTAGATTACAAATGGAACGCTAATTTATTGTGTGCCCGTAAACAGACAAATTACAAGTGACTGGTTATTGCTAAGGCGAGCTATTAGCACTCAAAAATTAATCAGAGATCTCGGGTTAATTTTCTAAATGTCCCCCAGTTGGCCCCAAATTTAAGAGTCTTTTAGTTTTTTATTTAATTTTTTTTAGCATTTTTTTGAAAAAGGTATATACAAATATTAACACAAAAATATAAATGTATATACAGTATTAACATATACATAAATATTTAAGATCTGCTGCCCATCGCTATTAGACTCACCCCCTTCACTACACAAGGTTCTCATACCGTGTCTGATGGCATGAGAACGAGGCTCCCATTGGTGCCTATGAAAGCAGGCTCTTGTGAGCGCAATGCTTCCATGCAATGCAAAGTTGCAAATGCAAGGTCGCGTTCGCATTGCACCAAAATACCAGCACATTTGCGTGCACTTGTATTGCTAAGAGGAGCACAAATATCGCCCTCACAAAAGCAATATTTTGTGCTCCACTTGTAATCTGGCCCCAAGTGTAGCTTTATTTGTCTGTTTTTAATTCTTAGCCTTCACCATTGAGAAGCCACATAAACATAAAGTAATGGATTATCAGGGAAATTATTCATTTATATGAGATAAATACCTATGGATATTGCTCTGACCAAAATTGCTCACAGACAGTGTCTGAATAAATCTACCAGTTCCAAATGACTGAACAGCATCCTACAACAAACAAACCATGTTTAAATTACTTATTCATGGATGTCAAGACAACATACCTCCCAACATTTGTGGCTAGGTATTAGGATCTCAGGTGGTATGTGGGGGGGGGGGGGGTCATTGCCATTTTGTGGGTGGGACTGTGTCTGGAGTGGCGCAGTCATAGGCGAATAGTGGGTAGGATCATGGGCATATCAGTGGGTGTGGCTGTGCGGTCCATAGGCAGGCTATGGGAACATATAGACATATGGCTGCCACAGAGAGACAGAGCTAAGAATTAGGGACTGTGCTGGGAGGTCTTTTGGACAAATTAAATTGTTTTAGAATCCTTGTCCAATCTGCAGTGTGGTACATGAGGTGAGTGAATTCTTTCCTAGTAACGTTCCCCAAATGGCTTCTCATGCAGGCAGCCGCATGTTTTCCCATTGTGTTCTGAAGGTAAAATTGCTGTGAACCAGTCTTTGTTAGGAAAATGCTGCAGCAAGGAACACATAATAAACCATTAGAAATATGCTCCACTGTGAGAAAAAAAATGATTGAGATGTTTTTGTTTGTTTTTGCCATGTTTACCTACACTCTGATGAGATAAAAGTAAATATATAAACAGATGAACTTAGAGAAAAACTGCTAAATAATTTCACATCTTTCTGACACTGTATTTGCAATTCTTGTTTGATTCCTTAGTTTGGTGTAATAGGATACATTGCTTTAGCTTAGTCCCCATATAGGGCTAGATTACCAGTGGCGCGTTAACTGTTGCACACAAACGATATTGGATTTTTCCGATTTTTGCATCCAACAGAAATAGCGTGCACATTACGAGTCAAAAGTAAACACATTCACTGGAGCACAACCAAATTTTACACGCATCCGGTTAGCGCGACTTCAGAGCTCTGGTTAAAGGGACAATGATTTCAGCCACTGTAGTATTTTACTTTTTAATTATTTATTCTTAAAGTGGTGGTAGCTACCACACTGATTTCCCCAGGCCACGTGGAAAAGAAGTAGAAATGGAATATGTGTCCAACTCTATTGTTCTGCTATTAGATTTTCTTTGATTAATGTATTTTAATTAAATAGTGTGGCTTTATTCAGTGTTATGGGTGGCATTAGAATAAACAATGGTATCATTGGTGAAGTGCCCAGTTCTCTGCTGTGTATGATGTGTTCCCCAAATGTAAAGACATTAACAACAAAAGAATCATTTCAAAAAGAGTTATGATAATCTTAAAAATAAAACTGTACCAAAACTGTATACTGGCATCAGAAAAAAAGCTTACAGAACAATCAAAATAACAATAACAAACCATATAAACATTACACTGTAAAATGTACAGAAAAAAGAAAACTTAAAAAGAGTTAAAGAGGAATAAAAGGAAAATAAAAAGATAGAGGCAACCTCTTTAGCTTTGAATTTGTGAGACACAACCACAAACCGAGATACAGACATGTCAATATTATGCACTTACAGACATTTACATAAAGCATTTTGTGTGTTTCAGTTATAACTATCGTTGCTATGTCGCTATTAGTTCATGTTTAATGTGCAAGACATCGTGTATTGGGCACACACCTATAGATGTTAATGACAGGAACATCCAACAACAAAACTATACAAAAGATTGGTCAGGTGATGCTCAGTAAATTTGAAAGATGATTTCACCTTTACTGTGAAGCAACCTTGCAAGCATCTATAAATCTAGGCCAGTGTAATCCCTGTTGGAACTTTATAAATTATAGATAATAATATTCTCAAAATACAATACAGTACACTCAGGGGCAGAACTACCATTGGTGAAGCAGGTGCAATGGCAACAGGACCCAAGTGCTGGTGGCCCATAGAAGCTAGTCTATACATAGGTATGTGCAGACTGTGTATAATCCTAATGCAGGGGAGCCTTTTATTAGTACAAATTGCAGTTCCATCTATCTATACTCAAAATCATCATACAGAGCAGCACATATAGTATTACTATTGCTTACAACTGAGTTACCATTGGGGAGGTCCGAAAAAATATTTGCACCAGAGCCCTCTGTTGAGTAGGTCTGCTACTGTATACAATTCTGTCTTATTTTAAATAAAATATTATGTAAACATATTTAAAAAATATTTTAATCACATTAAAATTACTGGGTGGGGGGAACCACTCAAAACATCCAGTCTTTAAGATGTAGGGGCCTATTTATGAAATGTCTGTCCGACATGATCCGATCGCCGGATCATGTCCAACAGACATCGCTGAATGCGGAGAGTAATACGCTCTCCGCATTCAGCATTGCACCAGCAGCTCTTGTGAACTTCTGGTGCAACACCGCGGCCGCTAGCTGGGGGTATCAATCAACCCGATCGTTTCACGCAATCTTTGCCTGTTTTCTCAGACCAGGTGGACAGGTTATGGTCTTTAGACCGCTGCTTCATAACTGGTGTTTCTGGCGAGTCTGAAGGCTCGCCAGAAACACGGCCCCCATACGGAGCTTGATAAATGGGCCCCATAGTGTTATATACAGCTGGTTAAAGGGACAGTATACACTGATTTTCATGTAACTGCATGTAATAGACACTACTATAAAGAAGAATATGCACAGATACGGATATACAAATCCAGTATAAAACCTTTTAAAAACTTACTTAGACGCTCCCATTTTAGCACTGTTAAGGAGATTAAGCAGGAACACCCACTGAAAGAGGCTGAGAGCAGACCCTTCCCCTGTATATGAAAAGACACATTATACAAGCGGAAGCAAGCTGGAGTCTGTATACATCAGTATGCTTCTAAAACTTTGGGGCTTGGTTAGGAGTCTGAAAATCAGTACAATGTTATTTAAAAATAAGCAAAACTATACATTTTTTGAAAAACACCCCCAGATGGGCTATATAAATGGATCATCTACAAAACATTTATGCAAAGAAAAATCTAGTGTATAATGTCCCTTTAAAACAATGCATTCTATTCACTCTCTTTGCATTTCTATATATTCTCAATGTTCATACAAATATGGCAAGTTCTAAATTCAGATGCTATATAATAGTAAGAGCCTTTTACTGATCTCTTGTAGTTATGTGTATTGTTCCTATCCTGGTAAAACATTTAGGGAAATCGCATAAATATATAAGTATAAAGTCTGTTGACTAATTTAAAAAGCTGGTTGTTTCTTAATCCCTGCTGGAATTTAAACAGATTTTCCAGTTTAGCTTTGGGATGTTGGGATGCAGAATGCAGATCTTTCACCTTGTGTGATGAGTTTTATTTTAGAAATATCTGTGCATTTTTTATAATTCATGAGCCTCAAGACCATTGCATACAGTGTATAAAATATTGTCAAAACTGGTTACAAATACAATAATATTCTAGAATCAACAATCTTTCCTTCTACCAACCTTGTATGGCCCAGTGAAACAATTAGATAATCTATTTATCCGCCTAAAGGCACATACTTTCAACTGTGCTTTATTAGCTCTTTAAATTGTAAAATGCTGTCCTTATCAGTACATCCAATCAGAAAAATACTAGGAAATGTTATGGACTGTATGGACTAGTAATTTAAAGTGTAAATATGTCCCAGTATATGAGGGTCCAGAAAGGGGAAAATAGGTCCTCCTTCACTTGGAAGCTTGCTCTTTATTTTTTTATATGTATTGCTATTTTTCCTTAGAAAAATTATTTTCAAAGTATGTTTGTTTGCCCCCCCCCCCCCTCCCCACTGAAAAAAAGATCATATCTACAGGTAAGATACTGTTTCCATAATTTTTCTCTTGCTCTTTTACTATTTTCAGTTCACTTTGCTTGTTTTTATTAATGTTAGGGATTATAGGGCATATGTGAGTTTTGAACTTAAAGGGACACTGAACCCAAATTTTTTCTTTTGTGATTCAGATAGAGCATGAAATTTTAAGCAACTTTCTAATTTGTTCCTATTATCAAATTTTCTTTATTCTCTTGGTATCTTTATTTGAAATGCAAGAATGTAAGTTTAGATGCCGGCCCATTTTTGGTGAACAACCTGGATTGTCCTTGCTGATTGGTGGATAAATTCATCCACCAATAAAAAAGTGCTGTCCAAGGTTCTGAACCAAGAAAAAAAGCTTAGATGCCTTCTTTTTAAAATAAAGATAGCAAGAGAACGAAGAAAAATTGATAATAGGAGTAAATTAGAAAGTTGCTTAAAATTGCATGCATCTAAATCACAAAAGAAAAAAATTGGGTTCAGTGTCCCTTTGATTTTTGCCTTCCTTCGTCCTCATCTAGGTCCCGATTCTATAAAACTCTATGGTTTGGCGAGATTCTATAAGATTCCTCATCAGTATTGTGAGGCCACTCAGTGATTGTTTTAAAGACATTTTTTACTTTGAGAACTATGTATCTCATTAAGGGGAGTTCACTTATATGCTTCATGTTAAAGAGACACTTACTTTATAAGATAATGCTCAGTAAAATAAGCTGAGGATTTCTTTCCATGACTGCAAGTTTTTTTTAGAATCGGGTCCCTAGGGTTGGCAAGTGTCCAGTATTCAACTGAACAGCCCAGTATTTAAGAAGGTTATCTAGTAAAATCTACACAAAAACTACTGAACACTTCAATGTCCAGTTTTTAGCCCCTCTGAATATCAGCTAAAAAAAAGTCCTCTTATGCCTGCCCTGTACGCATTACAAATATGACCTAGAAAAAATCACACTGTGTATACTACATTATATGTGTTACTGGTAACCAAGGAGGTAAAAACAGTCTTATGTGTTTACATTAGTCATGGGGTTGTTAAACCACTGCTCTGTGTGCGTTTCTGGCAGTCAAGGGGGTCCAGTCACTGCTGCCAAAAAGTTAAGTTTATTGATTTGTACAATACGGGCTGCCAAGCGAATAAAATCACTGCTCAGCTGTGAAAAATATACCTGGTTGGGTGGAAGGTAGATCTTTTTGGTGATCATTGTGTGAGCACCATTATTATAGGGGTTAATATTATTTGTGTAGGCTATAGTGAAAAGAAATGTTGTGATTATCTTTTGTTTCTCTTTTCTTTATCTATATTATCTAGGTTTATGGCCTCCCTTACAGGATTGAGCCCAATGGCAGAGGTAGCGAGAAACTGGGCAGATTGCAAAAAAATAAACTTGAGACTTAAATATATACAGCAGTCCTTCCTATTTATTTGGAGAAAGTTACACAGGCAGGTAGCGAGTAATGTACTGGGAAATAGTAAACAGGTACAGGGAAGTGTTAACTGAAGCAAACCGTATACACCAGTATATTTGGTGTAAACAGTTCAGGTGCAAGTTGAGACAGTCAAGAGTCAAGTTCTAAAGTGCCCACTTCAGGGCCAAGGACTGGAGTGCCCCCTTGGAAACAGGTAAGAGAATGCCTGCTTCTGTGCCAAGCAAGGTAATTACTGCTTGGAGCCAGGCAAGGAATGTGCCCCCTTGTGTGCCAAGCAAGGGAATGCCTGTTTCTGGGCCAAGCACGGGAGTGGCCCATTTTGGGCCAAGCAAGGGAGTGCCTGCTTGTGGGCCGAAAAAGGGGAATGCCCGCTTTTGGGCCAAGCAAGGTAGGGCCTGCTTCTGGGCCAACCAGGTTTACCAGGGTGCTGTATATAGGCTGCAAGCAGCAGCACACAGGGCCAGAGCTGGAGACAGGACAAAAAAAAAATAAGCACAGCGGGTGATAAGGTATTGGAACTGGGAAAATGCAACAGAGAAAGTCCTGCCCCCCTGCAATTGCGAGTCACATTGTTGCATTGCATGGTGAAATGTAACATTACAAAAGAGAATGCTTGTGCAATCCTGCCCCCTGCTCTGGCACAACCAATTGGGCTATAGCAGGGAATGTCACTAACCCTGAATTAGCGAGTGTCAAAGTGATTGATGACACCACCTCTGAAGTTGCCGTGAGGAAAAAGAAGCTGTTTCTTAAAAATGTGGCAGCAATCTTACTTTTACGAACCGGCTCCACATAGCAGAAAAAGCTGTTAATGCGGCTTAATAAATGTAGCCCAAGGTCAGGTCAATTCAAAATTTAAAGGCAGGCAGCAAGTAACAAGTCCTAACATAGGCAAGACCACATCCAGGAAATCCAGCAACAAACAGGAACCAGGAACACAAACACATGTAAGACAGACTCCAATGACAGAACAAGTAGTTAAACCATGGGCTGCTCTATATATAGTCAGAGAGAGACCCTTTCTGATTGGCTGGTATCTAGAGAGGGTGTAGCTGGGAGACACATCCACATCTGCTAATGATAATATTCTTCCACAACCCCCTGCAAGTACTCTAAATACTCTAGTGGCAAAAACAGAGCAATCTGGACTCTGAATCTGAAGTCTCTGATTCTATCCCAGCTAGGACACAGTGAGAAAGTCACCAGTAGCGTCCCCACCATACAGTTTGCATTTTGGCATAAACAGAGCTTACGGGATCCTGACAGTATGTTGTGCAAGTTTAGTACAGCAGCGTTTAGTGCAAGTACATAGGGAAATGGGTAACTTGTTAGACTATCAAAGAGGACAAATCATGGGTGCCTGCTTAGAAGGAGCATCTATAACGATAATAACCAAATTATTTGGTGTTCCAAGATCAACAGTCTCCATGGTTATGACTGCGTACATAAAGCATAAAAAGACTTGATCAGCAAAGAAGAATCGTGGGCAAAACTGAAACCAAATGAAAGGTACAGTCGAACACTAACAAGGATTGTGTGCAAACAACACAGAACTATTGCAGCATAAGTGACAACAGAAGCCAATATCCACCTTGAAGGATTTGGAAGAGCTGCAACTGCTAAACGTTTAATCATAGAAATCAAGGCTAAAATGTGAAAAAGACTGGAAATGAGTGATATGGTCCAATGGAGTCATCATTTTGCAAGCATCAAGTAGGGCTACAGTGTTGCATACATGTCAATTGGATCTAAAGAAATCTAAGTTATTGCTTCCATCTAAATAGATTTGATTTGCTGGTTAGCTAACGCCTGAATTTGTGGGGTGGGTTCCCCTTTTTTCTTTCCCGCCAACAAAGGCATTTTGGTGCAGAGGGAGCTCTGACTATAACTATTTATTTCTGTTTTATGAGCTGCGCAACCATAAGATTGCTTGATGTCTGTGTTCAGGACAACAGGGATGGTTACTACTAATTTGCTCTTGGAGCCTTAAAGGGATACTAAACCCAATTTGTTCCTTTCATGATTCAGATAGAGCATGCCATTTTAAGCAACATTCAAATTTACTCCTATTATCAATTCTTCTTCGTTCTCTTGCTATCGTTATTTAAAATAACAGGAATGTAAAGCTTAGGAGCCAGCACATTAAGCTTCAGGTTACAATTAATGTCTTGTGACTGTATTATTCTGATTGGTGTTCCAGACTTTATACTAATTTGATTATGTTATTAGCCTTTATTCCATGAAACTGTTTTCAGCATGGAGCAGTACTCTATGTGGAATCAATCCAAAGCTTAATATGCTTATGTAGTTTTTTTGTTGGCAAATGACAATACCTCAATAAAAAAAGGAGCTAAATAATATGTATTCTTATCACTGTTAATATTCATACTACTACTACTAGTAACACTGTCCCATTTTTTCAATTGTTACCAGCGCATTATGCGTGCGCTGGTATTATGAGTGGAGCACAAATATTCTGCTCGTGAAAGTGCGGTTTTTCGCTCCACTCATAATCTGGCCTTCAGAAAGAAGATGATTGCTTTATGATCCCTCTGTTCTGGGTTGCTGGTTTTCTGTAGATGCATTTTCTGTTGCAAACAGAATATATGTAAGGAAACAGAAACTATATCTTTGCCCTTTGAATCACTTGATACTTACGTTAAAGGGAAAGGATATACAGTATTAAACGTTCATGATTCAGGCAGAGCATGCAATTTTAAAAGACATTTTTATGTCCCTTTAATTTACTTGGGAGTATACGTTGAATAACTTTTTTTTTGTATAGCAGTACAGTAGAGTGCAATAAAACTTTATTTGCATGGCGAATTAAACATGTTTTGCCAAGTTACTACCATTGTATAATAATAAATGTAAATAATAAATGTAATAAGTCAACATAGAAAGTGTTTTACTAAAAGCAAACTTGATAAAGTATTAAAGAAACATGGAAGTCAAAACTCTCCTTTCCAAAGGAGGTAGTGAATGCCAATACCATAGATACATTTAAAAATAGTCTGGATAAATTTCTGTATATAAACAAAATTCATGGATATGATTGCTAGTATTAAATGGGTCACATTTTAATGGGGTTATTTAAGCTTAACTGGAGCTTTTTGAAAGTATTTTAGATTTGTATAGGTTGAACTCTATAAACTTCAGTCTTTTTTCAACCTTATCTACTATGTTACTATGTTACTATGAGTGCATTTAGAGTGTCAATGTTAAATTGTACATAGATAGATGAGGTTGAAAAAAGACAGAAGTCCATCGAGTTCAATAAACAGAGTTTCTGCCATCCCTGTATATGGGCCTTGAATATATTTATGTAAACTAATCATGTCACCTCTCAGGAGCCTTTTTTCTAGAGAAACAGACCCAGTTTGGCTACCCTCTCCTCATAGCTTAAATTATCCATTCCTCTTATTAGTTTTGTGGCCCTTCTTTTTCTAAGTCTGCAATAACTTTTTTTGACATTGGTCCCCAGAACTGCACTCCATACTCAAGGTGCGGTCTTACCAGGGGATTTCTATAGTGACAGAATTATGCCTTCCTCCCTTGCATCAATGCCTCTTTTAATACATGCTAGTATCTTATTAGCTTTAGAAGCTACAGCCCTGGATTGTGCAACCATCTTTAGATTGCTATCTATAAGTATTCCCAAATTCCTATCCTCCTCTGTTTGGCTGAGTCTAGCTCCATTAAAACAATACATTGCCTGCTTATTTTTACTTCCAAAATGTAGAACCTTGCATTTTTCAGTATTAAATCTCATTTTCCATTTACCTGCCCATTCTTCTAATTTTTGCAGATCCTCTTGTAAAGCAATTTCATCCTGCATTGACCTAATGACTTTACACAACTTTGTATTATGTGCAAAAATAGAGATGTTGCTATTTAATCCTTGCTACAAGTCATTATTAAAAAGAACATGGCCCAGTACTGATCCCTGGGGGACTCCACTGATTACTTTTGTCTTGAATATATATGTCAGCAGTTACACGTATAGTGCTCAAGACAGGCTAATTTTCACCAAAGGAGATCAAGATAAAAAGGCTAATAAGATAAAATAATTACAAACATTGTCAGGCTTTATCTGAATATTGCAAGTTTTGGCTTCTTTGTCCCTTTATAGGGACATAAATACTAAGGGCCAGATTACGAGTGGAGCGTTAAGAGTTACGCGCGATCAAAAAGGGGTTTATCGCGGGTGTTTACCGCTCATATTAAAAGTTGAAAGTAAACGCTTGAGTGCCATCACGATTTACGCTAGAATGATAACCACGTCCTCAGAGTTCTGGTTAAAGGGCCACTAAACCCAAAATCTTTCTTTCATGATTCAGATAGAACATACAAATTTAAACAACATTACAATTTACTTCTATTATTTATTTTGCTTCATTTTTTAGATATCCTTATTTGAAGAAAAAGCAATGCACATGGGTGAGCCAATCACATGAGGCTTCTATGTGCAGCAACCAATCAGCAGCTACTGAGCATATCTAGATATGCTTTTCAGCAAAGAATATCAAGAGAATAAAACAAATTAGATAATAGAAGTAAATTAGAAATATGTTTAAAATTGCATTCTCTTTTTAAATCATGAAAGAAAACATGTGGGTGTCATGTCCCTTTTAACTGTGCTAACAAGTGTCACAAAACACAAAAAATACATTACAAAGTACAGTTGTACTCATAATAACACAGTATAATAAAAATGATTAAAAAAATATTGCACAAAAAAAATTATAAGGGCTCAAAGATATAAGGTCTCAGGTGTTAGAAAAAAAAAGGCAGGCAAAGGGCTTTAACACATTAAGATACATACTGTACATATACATATCTAAAGATGTATTTATATATTTATATGTTTATAAGTGTGTACATATATATTAATGTATTTATATGTGTATATATGTATTTGCAGACATATATACACATATAAACACATAAATAAATATGTATACATATATAGACATATAGGGTTATACAGTGTATTTACTGTAAATATTTCTTGTTCAGATGTTATGCACATAGCAGAATATAAAACAAAAGCAAATGTGATGTGCACTAAAAAGGATAAATGTCCCAGGTAATCACGGTGGTAATGCTCAGCAAGTGAACCTCAGGGGAAAAAAAGAAGAAGAAACACATATAGTAAAGTTCTGTGGTTATGTGAAATTTAAAGTAGAACCAGAAATGGTACTTTCATTGTCTAGAGCTTCAATATCAAGCTCTAGATATACAGGCACAGGAAGCTCCTAATAGGAGGCAAGGCAAAGAACGATGTTCCAGCTCCAAAGAATGAATCAGAAGTGGTTAAAAAAGTATAACAATTTATTTAAAAACAAGTCACGAGGCATACAAAACAAGACTGCACCAATCTTAGACTACTGCAAGCAAAAGACTTGTGTATATCACAATTTCCAATGAATGCTATGTAACTCCGGTAAGGAACAAGGCTCCGCCCCTTTTGTGACATCACTATGCTCCGACGTACGTTTTGCCAATCACAACTTGGCTTTTTCTAGGATGACTTCAAGATGGTACTGGTGACCTTTTATAGTTGTAACTCCACTTCTGATTGGCTCCTGGGTTCTTATACAGGTGTATAGACAGAGTCCTCATGTCTTATAGATTCAATTAAGAAAAATACTTTTGCAATATAGCAAAAATACATATAATAGGTGTGACGAACGAATATATCACAATCTAGCCACACCAGGCAAGCTTGTGATTTAGTTCAGTGGGTGCAAGGGTTAACAACACTCTCTAGTCTGTACTAGACTTAAAAGAAATTCCCAAAACTCCCCTTTAATGCCACCCACACTAAACTAACTACAATATCTAATCTGCCACTACTTATGATTTATTAAAGGGAAAATCCTAAGAAAAAACCCAGACTTACACATTAAATCTCAGAATACAATTTAGCAGGGAATAACCTAAAAGATACAGTTCTAATACTCCAGTCCTTTCAGTAACGTGGTTCAATTATTAGACAAAGGCCAAAGTTTAATAAAGGAATTATTTATTTTGCCAAAAATATTATGCACAATGCATTATTAATAAAAAGTTGTTACAAGTAAAATTACACACAGCAACAGGTTAAAATAAAATGAAGAAAATAACAGACCTGATACTTTCCTAGCTTATAAGTCTCCCCCAGGGAGAAGGGCAAGAGAAGATGGTCACTCATGCTGTAGCAGCCTTCCATGTAGAATGAACCATCTTGTTGTTAAAACACAAGATTCTTATACATATTTTCCAGAGATCAAGTTGCCTGACCACACCCCCCTGGGCAGGGGCTAAAACCCCCCTATTTTTATGACCTTCAATAAACTAAGTCTTTGCCTGAAATTATAGAACCCATTATAATTTCTGCTAGGTAAATCTATTTTCATATATACAGACAGGCAATCTCTTAGTTTCATTGGGAGAATCAATTTGATATCAAATATGACATAGTTGCCATTTTTCCCTTCATTAAATGTCCTAACATGTTTTAACCACATATCTACATTGTACCAATGTCCTTTTATTGACCTCATCAGGATATGGGACTGAGGCCCTATTTTGCATCATGCCCTCTGCTGACATTTTGACTGGCTTTATGACTCAATGCATACACAATAACATGTGGTGGAATGGGCCTTAGAAACTATTTATGAGGGGTTCTGGCACATTAAATAGAAATCATGTGCTTACTTAACACAGCACACAGTTCTTCTTAAAGAACAAACAACTGTTTTAGTTCACAAACTAAACAGAATTAACCCCTTAGCAGCTAAATCCTGAGGTATTTGTGACAATAGGCATATTATCAAATACAATACATTTATACATGATTAACAAACATAAAAAGTGATTATAACCATAGGAGAATATTATTCTAAATAGTAATACAATTCAAAATTAATTTAAACCATTGGGAATAATATGGGAATTAAACCTCGGTCTTAAAGGTTCATAAGAAGGCTAATTCTATGTCTTAGCATCCTGAGCTAACAGGATAGTTTTAAAACTGTAGACTTCCTACTCATATTCACAATTGATTGTGTTATACACAATTTTTGAAAATTGCATCTATCTTGAATCAAACCAATATTTGCACCTCCGCCAGCATACACATGGATGTCTTCCCAGGCTGGCATGTACACATTTGCATAGCTGGGTGCAAATCTGGTATTCATCGCTGTTCCAAATATCTACACAAAGAAACAATTTTCAAACCAAAGTTAGTCTCCAATATAATTTTAATCCCTTCTAATATGTAGTCTATCTGTATTGGGTCTAGTTTTCCATCCTTTTCTAAAATGCATTTGACTGCCTCTTTATTTATGTTTGTGTATACAGATGAAACACCTCAAGAAAACTTTCAGTTAGATTTATGGAGCATGTATATAATATCAAAAAAGGTATTGGCAAACATTCATTATCTGATCACTTTAACCCCTTAATGACCGAGGACGTGCAGGGTACGTCCTCAGAAAAAAGGCAGTTAATGCCTGAGAACGTACCCTGCACGTCCTCGGTGTGGAAAGCAGCTGGAAGCGATCCTGCTTGCTTCCAGCTGCTTTCCGGTTATTGCAGTGATGCCTCGATATGGAGGCATCCTGCAATAACCTTTTACGGCCATCCGATGCAGAGAGAGCCACTCTGTGGCCCTCTCTGCACCGGACATCGATGGCCGGTATCGTTGGTGGGTGGGAGCCGGTATGGGAGGTGGGTGGCGGCCATCGATGGCCCTGGTCATGTGGAGGGGGGGCGGGGAAGACCGGGGGAGCGCGCAGGCGCGCGCACGTGCACGAGGGGGCGGGAGCGTGCACGGGGAGGGAGCGGGTGGGAGCCGCTACACTACAGAAAAAATGTGTCCCAAAGCTAATTAAAAGTGGGATATTTAATGTAAAAAAAAAAACCCATTAGGTGTAATTTAGGTGGTGGGGGTTGGTGCGTGGGGGGGGGGGGAGCTACACTACAGAAAAAATAAAAATAAATAAAAAAATAAACATTTGATTGTTCAAACTGGGTACTGGCAGACAGCTGCCAGTACCCAAGATGGCCCCCAATAAGGCTGAGGGGGAGGCTTAGAGAGCTGTTTTGGGGGGGATCAGGGAGGTTGGGGGTTAAGGGGGGATCCTAAACACAGCATATGTAAATATGCTTTTGTTTTTTTTTCTTTTAAAAAAAAACCCAAAAACTTTTATTTTAGTACTGGCAGACTTTCTGCCAGTACTTAAGATGGCGGGGACAATTGTGGGATGAGGGAGGGAAGGGAGCTGTTTGGGAGGGATCAGGGGGTGGGATGTGTCAGGTGGGAGGCTGATCTCTACACTAAAGCTAAAATTAACCCTGCAAGCTCCCTACAAACTACCTAATTAACCCCTTCACTGCTAGCCATAATACACGTGTGATGCGCAGCAGCATTTAGCGACTTTCTAATTACCAAAAAGCAACGCCAAAGTCATATATGTCTGCTATTTCTGAACAAAGGGCATCTCAGAGAAGCATTTACAACCATTTGTGCCATAATTGCACAAGCTGTTTGTAAATAATTTCAGTGAGAAACCTAAAATTGTGAAAAAATTTAAGTTTTTTTTAATTTGATCGCATTTGGCGGTGAAATGGTGGCATGGAATATACCAAAATGGGCCTAGATCAATACTTGGGGTTGTCTACTACACTACACTAAAGCTAAAATTACCCCAAAAAGCTCCCTACATGCTCCCTAATTAACCCCTTCACTGCTGAGCATAATACACGTATTGTGCGCAGTGGCAGCCTTCTAATTACCAAAAAGCAACGCCAAAGCCATATATGTCTGCTATTTCTGAACAAAGGGGATCCCAGAGAAGCATTTACAATCATTTATGCTATAATTGCATAAGTTGTTTGTAAATAATTTTAGTGAGAAACCTAAACTTTGTGAAAAAATTTGTGAAAAAGTGAACAATTTTTTTTATTTGATCGCATTTGGCGGTGAAATAGTGGCATGAAATATATCAAAATGGGCCTAGATCAATACTTTGGGATGTCTTCGAAAAAAAAATATATACATGTCAATGGATATTCAGGGATTCCTGAAAGATATTAGTGTCCCAATGTAACTAGCGCTAATTTTGAAAAAAAAAGTGGTTTGGAAATAGCAAAGTGCTACTTGTATTTATGGCCCTATAACTTGCAAAAAAAGCAAAGAACATGTAAACATTGGGTATTTCTAAACTCAGGACAAAATTTAGAAACTATTTAGCATGGGTGTTTTTTGGTGGTTGTAGATGTGTAACAGATTTTGGGGGTCAAAGTTAGAAAAAGTGTGTTTTTTTCCATTTTTTCCTCATATTTTATAATGTTTTTTATAGTAAATTATAAGATATGATGAAAATAATGGTATCTTTTGAAAGTCCATTTAATGGCGAGAAAAACAGTATATAATATGTGTGGGTACAGTAAATGAGTAAGACGAAAATTACAGCTAAACACAAACACCGCAAAAATGTAAAAATAGCCTTGGTCCCAAACGGACAGAAAATGGAAAAGTGCTGCGGTCATTAAGGGGTTAAAAGGAAACATAACTGTGATCCTAAACACATAATATTACATTTGGGTATTCAAAAGGCCCAATTACATTGGAGAGGTGGGGACATTAATGCGACCCTAGGTAGAGTGGAAATGAAATGGATCTTTGATCTAAATACCTTTATTCCCAATTGTTTAAATAAAGATTTTGAATCGCATAATTTTTTGGAATAATATTCTTCTCTGGTCAAATTAACTCAATACCTTTGACCCATCTCATAAATCTAAATAGCCTAGTGGGCTATGACAGTAACACCATAACTTTAAAGCTTGAGCACATTGGTTTGATTCCAGATACATAGATGCTATTATCAAAAATTTTGTATAACACAATCAATTGTGAATATGAGTAGAAAGTCTATCGGCTAGATTTAGAGTTTTGTCGGTAACGACCCGCGTAGCTAACGCTGGCTTTTTTCTGGCCGCACCTTTTAAATAACTCTGGTATTGAGAGTTCACAGAATGGCTGCGTTAGGCTCCAAAAAGGGAGCGTACAGGCATATTTAACGCCACTGCAACTCTCGATACCAGAGTTGCTTACGGAAGCGGCCAGCTTCAAAAACGTGCTCGTGCACGATTCCCCCATAGAAAACAATGGGGCTGTTTGAGCTGAAAAAAAACCTAACACCTGCAAAAAAGCCGCGTTCAGCTCCCAAAGCAGCCCCATTGTTTGCTATGGGGAAACACTTCCTACGTCTGCACCTAACACCCTAACATGTACCCTGAGTCTAAACACCCCTAACCTTACACTTATTAACCCCTAATCTGCCGCCCCAGCTATCGCTGACCCCTGCATATTATTATTAACCCCTAATCTGCCGCTCTGTAAACCGCCGCTACTTACATTATCCCTATGTACCCCTAATCTGCTGCCCTAACATCGCCGACCCCTATATTATATTTATTAACCCCTAATCTGCCCCCCACAACGTCGCCTCCACCTGCCTACACTTATTAACCCCTAATCTGCCGAGCGGACCGCACCGCTATTATAATAAAGTTATTAACCCCTAATCCGCCTCACTAACCCTATAATAAATAGTATTAACCCCTAATCTGCCCTCCCTAACATCGCCGACATCTAACTTCAAACATTAACCCCTAATCTGCCGACTGGAGCTCACGGCTATTCTAATAAATGTATTAACCCCTAAAGCTAAGTCTAACCCTAACACTAACACCCCCCTAAGTTAAATATAATTTAAATCTAACGAAATTAATTAACTCTTATTAAATAAATTATTCCTATTTAAAGCTAAATACTTACCTGTAAAATAAATCCTAATATAGCTACAATATAAATTATAATTATATTATAGCTATTTTAGGATTTATATTTATTTTACAGGTAACTTTGTATTTATTTTAACCAGGTACAATAGCTATTAAATAGTTAAGAACTATTTAATAGCTAAAATAGTTAAAATAATTACAAATTTACCTGTAAAATAAATCCTAACCTAAGTTACAATTAAACCTAACACTACACTATCAATAAATAAATTAAATAAAATACCTACAATTACCTACAATTAAACCTAACACTACACTATCAATAAATTAATTAAATACAATATCTACAAATAAATACAATGAAATAAACTAACTAAAGTACAAAAAATAAAAAAGAACTAAGTTACAAAAAATAAAAAAATATTTACAAACATTAGAAAAATATTACAACAATTTTAAACTAATTACACCTACTCTAAGCCCCCTAATAAAATAACAAAGCCCCCCAAAATAAAAAAATGCCCTACCCTATTCTAAATTACAAAAGTTCAAAGCTCTTTTACCTTACCAGCCCTGAACAGGGCCCTTTGCGGGGCATGCCCCACGAAATTCAGCTCTTTTGCCTGTAAAAAAACACATACAATACCCCCCCCAACATTATAACCCACCACCCACATACCCCTAATCTAACCCAAACCCCCCTTAAATAAACCTAACACTAAGCCCCTGAAGATCTTCCTACCTTGTCTTCACCTCACCGGGTACACCGATCCGTCCTGGCTCCAAAATCTTCATCCAAGCCCAAGCGGGGGCTAGACATCCATCATCCGACGGCTGAAGAAGTCCAGAAGAGGGTCCAAAGTCTTCATCCTATCCGGGAAGAAGAGTAGATCTGGACCGGCAACCATCTTCTTCCAAGCGGCATCTTCTATCTTCATCCGATGAGGACCGGCTCCATAGTGAAGACCTCCAGCGCGGACCCATCTTCTTCCGGCGACGTCCAACTGAAGAATGACGGTTCCTTTAAGGGACGTCATCCAAGATGGCGTCCCTCGAATTCCAATTGGCTGATAGGATTCTATCAGCCAATCGGAATTAAGGTAGGAAAATTCTGATTGGCTGATGGAATCAGCCAATCAGAATCAAGTTCAATCCGATTGGCTGATCTAATCAGCCAATCAGATTGAGCTCGCATTCTATTGGCTGATCGGAACAGCCAATAGAATGCGAGCTCAATCTGATTGGCTGATCGGATCAGATTAGGCAGATTAGGGGTTAATAATTGAAGTTAGGTGTCGGCGATGTTAGGGAGGGCAGATTAGGGGTTAATACTATTTATTATAGGGTTATTGAGGCGGGAGTGAGGCGGATTAGGGGTTAATAACTTTATTATAGTAGCGGTGCGGTCCGCTCGGCAGATTAGGGGTTAATAAGTATAGGCAGGTGGAGGCGACGTTGAGGGGGGCAGATTAGGGGTTAATAAATATAATATAGGGGTCGGCGGTGTTAGGGGCAGCAGATTAAGGGTACATAGCTATAATGTAGGTGGCGGCTCTTTGCGGTCGGCAGATTAGGGGTTAATTATTGTAGGTAGCTGGCGGCGACGCTGTGGGGGGCAGGTTAGGGGTTAATAAATATAATATAGGGGTCGGCGGTGTTAGGGGCAGCAGATTAGGGGTACATAAGTATAACGTAGGTGGCGGTCGGCAGATTAGAGGTTAAAAAAATGTAATCAAGTGGCGGCGATGTGGGGGGACCTCGGTTTAGGGGTGCATAGGTAGTTTATGGGTGTTAGTGTACTTTAGAACACAGTAGTTAAGAGCTTTATAAACCGGCGTTAGCCCAGAAAGCTCTTAACTACTGACTTTTTTCTACGGCTGGAGTTTTGTCGTTAGAATTCTAACGCTCACTTCAGACACGACTCTAAATACCGGAGTTAGAAAGATCCCATTGAAAAGATAGGATACGCAATTGACGTAAGGGGATCTGCGGTATGGAAAAGTTGCGGCTGAAAAGTGAGCGTTAGACCCTTTCCTGACTGACTCCAAATACCGGCGGTAGCCTAAAACCAGCGTTAGGAGCCTCTAACGCTGGTTTTCACGGCTACCGCCAAACTCTAAATCTAGGCCTTTAGTTTTAAGACTATCCTGTTAGCTTAGGATGCTAAGACATAGATTTAGTCTTTTTATAAACCTTTAAGACCGAGGTTCACGTCCCATATTATTACCAAAGGTTTAAATTAATTTTAAATTGTACTACTTACTATTTAGAATAATATTCTCTTCAGGTTATAATCACTTAATACCTTTGGATTATTTCATAAATTTAAATATCCTGGTGGGCTATGACAGTAATATAATAACTTTTTTAGGACATTGGTTCGATTCCAGGCAGATGTCATTTTATAAATCCTTTTGAATAACATAATTAATTGCTAATATCAGTAAGGAACCTTTAACTTTAGAGTTGTTCTGTTAGCTCAGCATGCTAAGACATACATTTAGCCTTTCTTATGAACCCTTAAGGCAGAGGTTCGATTTTCATGTTGATCTCAAAAATTTTAAAGTTTTATTTAATATTTTATTTAATTTTTTCTTGATTTTTGTTTGTTAATCATGTATAAATGTATTGTATTTGATAATATGCTTATTATATGTATTTTTGCTATATGGCAAAAGTATTTTTCTTAATGAATCTATAAGACATGAGGACTTGTATAAGAACTCAGGGCCCAATCAGATGTGGAGTTACAACTATAAATGGTCACCAGGACCATCTTGAAGTCATCCTCGAAAAAGCCAAGCTGTGATTGGTGAAACGTACGTCGGAACGTAGTGATGTCACAAAAAGGGTGGAGCCTTGTTCCTTACCGGACTTACATAGCATTCATTGGACATTGTGATATACACAGTCTTTGCTTGCAGTAGTCTAAGATTGGGACAGTCTCATTTTGTATGCCTTGTGACTTGTTTTTAAATAAATTGTTATACTTTTTTAACCACTTCTGATTCATTCTTGGGAGCTGGAACATCGTTCTTTGCCTTGCCTCCTATTAGGAGCTTCCTGTGCCTGTATATCTAGAGCTTGATATTGAAGCTCTAGACAATGAAAGTACCATTTCTAGTTCTACTTTAAATTTCACATAACCACAGAACTTCACTATATGTGTTTCTTCCTCTTTTTTTCCCTGAGGTTCACTTGCTGAGCATTACCACCGTGATTACCTGGGACAGTTATCCTTTTTAGTGCACCATCACATTTGCTTTTGTTTTCTGATTATTTCTTATATGATTTAAGCAAGTTTATATATTGTTTTTTTGTTCTTTTACATAGGATAATATGTTCTTTGTATTTTGAAATAGATATTATTAACAGGGGTGTCAAACTGACGACCCACAACCTAATTTTGTGCGGCCCACACCACCTCTATGAAAAATAATATGAAAAATAATAATTATAATGTGCTTATTAATTAAAGAGCTAGTGTGCTAGCTTACTATTAGAGATGAACATATGTGTAACCTCCATTCAGCTCTCCATTATAATGACTGTATCATCTTATAGAAAACAAACAAAAAATGTAAAACTCTATTATATATATGAATAGTTGGCTCATCTTTGCTAATCTTCATCCACACTTTTAAAAGGTAGGCAAACTGGCCTTACTCAGGCCTAGATTTAGAGTTCGGCGGTAAAAGGGCTGCTAACGCTCCGCGGGTTTTTTTCTGGCCGCACCATAAATTTAACTCTGGTATCGAGAGTTCAAACAAATGCTGCGTTAGGCTCCAAAAAAGGAGCGTAGAGCATTTTTACCGCAAATGCAACTCTCGATACCAGAGCTGCTTACGGACGCGGCCGGCATCAAAAACGTGCTCGTGCACGATTCTCCCATAGGAAACAATGGGGCTGTTTGAGCTGAAAAAAAACCTAACACCTGCAAAAAAGCAGCGTTCAGCTCCTAACGCAGCCCCATTGTTTCCTATGGGGAAACACTTCCTACGTCTGCACCTAACACTCTAACATGTACCCCGAGTCTAAACACCCCTAGCCTTACACTTATTAACCCCTAATCTGCCGCCCACGCTATCGCTGACCCCTGCATTACACTTTTAACCCCTAATCTGCCGCTCCGTAAAACGCCGCCACCTACGTTATCCCTGTGTACCCCTAATCTGCTGCCCTAACATCGCCGACCCCTATATTATATTTATTAACCCCTAATCTGCCCCCCTCAACGTCGCCGACACCTGCCTACACTTATTAACCCCTAATCTGCCGAGCGGACCTGAGCGCTACTATAATAAAGTTATTAACCCCTAATCCGCCTCACTAACCCTATCATAAATAGTATTAACCCCTAATCTGCCCTCCCTAACATCGCCGACACCTACCTTCAATTATTAACCCCTAAACTTCCGATCGGAGCTCACCGCTATTCTAATAAATGGATTAACCCCTAAAGCTAAGTCTAACCCTAACACTAACACCCCCCTAAGTTAAATATAATTTAAATCTAACGAAATAAATTAACTCTTATTAAATAACTTATTCCTATTTAAAGCTAAATACTTACCTGTAAAATAAATCCTAATATAGCTACAATATAAATTATAATTATATTGTAGCTATTTTAGGATTAATATTTATTTTACAGGCAACTTTGTAATTATTTTAACCAGGTACAATAGCTATTAAATAGTTAAGAACTATTTAATAGTTACCTAGTTAAAATAATAACAAATTTACCTGTAAAATAAATCCTAACCTAAGTTATAATTAAACCTAACACTACCCTATCAATAAAATAATTAAATAAACTACCTACAATTACCTACAATTAACCTAACACTACACTATCAATAAATAAATTAAACACAATTGCTACAAATAAATACAATTAAATAAACTAGCTAAAGTACAAAAAATAAAAAAGAACTAAGTTACAGAAAATAAAAAAATATTTACAAACATAATAAAAATATTACAACAATTTTAAACTAATTACACCTACTCTAAGCCCCCTAATAAAATAACAAAGCCCCCCAAAATAAAAAATTCCCTACCCTATTCTAAATTAAAAAAGTTACAAGCTCTTTTACCTTACCAGCCCTGAACAGGGCCCTTTGCGGGGCATGCCCCAAGAATTTCAGCTCTTTTGCCTGTAAAAAAAAACATACAATACCCCCCCCCCAACATTACAACCCACCACCCACATACCCCTAATCTAACCCAAACCCCCCTTAAATAAACCTAACACTAATCCCCTGAAGATCTTCCTACCTTGTCTTCACCATCCAGGTATCACCGATCCGTCCTGGCTCCAAGATCTTCATCCAACCCAAGCGGGGGTTGGCGATCCATAATCCGGTGCTCCAAAGTCTTCCTCCTATCCGGCAAGAAGAGGACATCCGGACCGGCAAACATCTTCTCCAAGCGGCATCTTCGATCTTCTTCCATCCGGTGCGGAGCGGGTCCATCTTGAAGCAGGCGACGCGGATCCATCCTCTTCTTCCGATGTCTCCCGACTAATGACGGTTCCTTTAAGGGACGTCATCCAAGATGGCGTCCCTCGAATTCCGATTGGCTGATAGGATTCTATCAGCCAATCGGAATTAAGGTAGGAATTTTCTGATTGGCTGATGGAATCAGCCAATCAGAATCAAGTTCAATCCGATTGGCCGATCCCATCAGCCAATCAGATTGAGCTCGCATTCTATTGGCTGATCGGAACAGCCAATAGAATGCGAGCTCAATCTGATTGGCTGATTGGATCAGCCAATCGATTTGAACTTGATTCTGATTGGCTGATTCCATCAGCCAATCAGAAAATTCCTACCTTAATTCCGATTGGCTGATAGAATCCTATCAGCCAATCGGAATTCGAGGGACGCCATCTTGGATGACGTCCCTTAAAGGAACCGTCATTAGTCGGGAGACATCGGAAGAAGAGGATGGATCCGCGTCGCCTGCTTCAAGATGGACCCGCTCCGCACCGGATGGAAGAAGATCGAAGATGCCGCTTGGAGAAGATGTTTGCCGGTCCGGATGTCCTCTTCTTGCCGGATAGGAGGAAGACTTTGGAGCACCGGATTATGGATCGCCAACCCCCGCTTGGGTTGGATGAAGATCTTGGAGCCAGGACGGATCGGTGATACCTGGATGGTGAAGACAAGGTAGGAAGATCTTCAGGGGCTTAGTGTTAGGTTTATTTAAGGGGGGTTTGGGTTAGATTAGGGGTATGTGGGTGGTGGGTTGTAATGTTGGGGGGGGGTATTGTATGTTTTTTTTTACAGGCAAAAGAGCTGAAATTCTTGGGGCATGCCCCGCAAAGGGCCCTGTTCAGGGCTGGTAAGGTAAAAGAGCTTGTAACTTTTTTAATTTAGAATAGGGTAGGGAATTTTTTATTTTGGGGGGCTTTGTTATTTTATTAGGGGGCTTAGAGTAGGTGTAATTAGTTTAAAATTGTTGTAATATTTTTATTATGTTTGTAAATATTTTTTTATTTTCTGTAACTTAGTTCTTTTTTATTTTTTGTACTTTAGCTAGTTTATTTAATTGTATTTATTTGTAGCAATTGTGTTTAATTTATTTATTGATAGTGTAGTGTTAGGTTAATTGTAGGTAATTGTAGGTAGTTTATTTAATTATTTTATTGATAGGGTAGTGTTAGGTTTAATTATATCTTAGGTTAGGATTTATTTTACAGGTAAATTTGTTATTATTTTAACTAGGTAACTATTAAATAGTTCTTAACTATTTAATAGCTATTGTACCTGGTTAAAACAATTACAAAGTTGCCTGTAAAATAAATATTAATCCTAAAATAGCTATAATATAATTATAATTTATATTGTAGCTATATTAGGATTTATTTTACAGGTAAGTATTTAGCTTTAAATAGGAATAATTTATTTAATAAGAGTTAATTTATTTCGTTAGATAAAAATTATATTTAACTTAGGGGGGTGTTAGTGTTAGGGTTAGACTTAGCTTTAGGGGTTAATACATTTATTAGAATAGCGGTGAGCTCCGATCGGAAGTTTAGGGGTTAATAATTGAAGGTAGGTGTCGGCGATGTTAGGGAGGGCAGATTAGGGGTTAATACTATTTATGATAGGGTTAGTGAGGCGGATTAGGGGTTAATAACTTTATTATAGTAGCGCTCAGGTCCGCTCGGCAGATTAGGGGTTAATAAGTGTAGGCAGGTGTCGGCGACGTTGAGGGGGGCAGATTAGGGGTTAATAAATATAATATAGGGGTCGGCGATGTTAGGGGCAGCAGATTAGGGGTACATAGGGATAACGTAGGTGGCGGCGATTTGCGGTCGGAAGATTAGGGGTTAATTATTGTAAGTAGCTGGCGGCGACGTTGTGGGGGGGCAGGTTAGGGGTGAATAAATATAATACAGGGGTCGGCGGGGTTAGGGGCAGCAGATTAGGGGTACATAAATATAACGTAGGTGGCGGTCGGCAGATTAGGGGTTAAAAATTTTAATCGAGTGGCGGCGGTGTGGGGGGAGCTCGGTTTAGGGGTACATAGGTAGTTTATGGGTGTTAGTGTACTTTAGGGTACAGTAGTTAAGAGCTTTATAAACCGGCGTTAGCCAGAAAGCTCTTAACTCCTGCTATTTTCAGGCGGCTGGAATCTTGTCGTTAGAGCTCTAACGCTCACTGCAGAAACGACTCTAAATACCGGCGTTAGAAAGATCCCATTGAAAAGATAGGCTACGCAAATGGCGTAGGGGGATCTGCGGTATGGAAAAGTCGCGGCTGTAAAGTGAGCGTTAGACCCTTTAATCACTGACTCCAAATACCAGCGGGCGCCCAAAACCAGCGTTAGGAGCCTCTAACGCTGGTTTTGACGGCTACCGCCGAACTCTAAATCTAGGCCTCAGTGTGCCTTTCATCATATTCAAAAATGGTGTATTAAAGCATCCTTTAATGCCAGATATGTATCATTCTAACCCATCTTCAGAGTGCTTCATTTATCAGAGAGGCCTCTCTTTACACATACTTAGCCATCTCTGAGCATATAAAGAGTATAACTTTGTAATTATGTATTAAAACATCATTAAGGCATATTCAGCATTAGTAGCTTTAGACACACATTTAGCAGTGAGATCTACTTAGTAGAATCACTTTGATTATTAAGGCTGTAGGGTACCCATGACTGATATGAAAATAAAAGAAACAGGCAAATGGAGAATTTACCCAGAGCTTTGTAGAGAAGATGATATACATTTATCATAAGGAATATTGTTTTATTATAAATTACCTTTATATGCAGCGTTATACAAAATGTGTAATAAATACACATAACGTTTAAATGTACACATATTTCTGTTTCACAGTTAACTGCAATTAATGTTAATAATGAATGATAACACACCAAAAGAATTACATTTAAAATATAAAAGTCTAATAAATAAAATAATAAATCTATCTGTTTGTCTTGTTGTCTATCTATCTATCTATCTATCTATCTATCTATCTATCATCTATCTATTACACACACACATTCACTCTCTCTCTCTCTCTCTCTCTCTCTCTCTCTCTCACTCACTCACTCACACTCTCACAAACATACATACACACACACTCTATCTCTGTCTCTCTCATTCACACACTCTCACAAAAACACAGACACACAAACACACACACACATTTATGTATTCTGCAATTAAAACAGGATAATTCAGCTTCAGGTATACGTTAATGATTTATTTTAAAATCAGACTCAGTGACTTAATCCCTTGTGCGGGAGTGTTGTTTTGTTAATCAGCACACATTTCCTCTCATCTCTTCTTATTCTTAGTACTCCTGCAGTCATTTTCATGTAATCTCATAACATGCTGATGATATCTACAGCCCGAGACACTTATCTCATTGCATGTGGTGAAAAGGGGTATCTCTTACAGACAGGGCCTATGCTAGGATTTTTGGCAACACAGGCGAAGACATATCTTGACATGCCCCTTCCCATAATTATGCACCCTGTCATTATTACTTCTTAAAGTGCCATAAAACATGTTATGTGCCTATTATAGAAGGGTTAATTAAGGTAAAACAGTGTGTGAAAAAAGTGTAAAGAAAAGCTTATAAGTATTTTTAAAAAAATTCCAAAAATTTGCAAAATGACTTACACTTTAGTGTTGCCAAGTGTAGCCTGCTCCACCCCCTTATCAGTGTCACCTTGTGGTGTCATGTAACAAAAGTGTGCACTTGAGGATAATTACTTATGTAAGCAAAGGGGGGTTGAGGAGGGACTACCTACTGAAAAAAGGATGGTTTTTTTTGTATAAAGTATATGGAAACGTATTTGTATCCAATCCAATCCCATGACAAGTTCCAATACACAATAATACAAAATGAATATGAATGTCTTTTATATATATATATATATATATATATATATATATATATATATATATATACATACTCAAAGATACAGTACATCATCTGGCTTCTCCATATTGCCCCAGTTTCAAAAAAACAATCTGTAGTGATATACAGTATATATATATATATATATATATATATATGATGCTGGAACAAGTGCACTCTCACAGACTGTGTCACAAATGCCAGGGTGCTAGAATGTGGGTAATAATAAAGGATACAAATGACAGCACTCTCTGGTCTTAAATAAAGAAATAGATTTATTTGCATTGACGTTTCGAGGAACCTGAGTCTGAGTCCCTTACTCAGACCCTGAGTCTGAGGAAGGGGAAGCTTTCCCCGAAACGTCACTGCAAATAAATCTACTGCTTTATTTAAGACCAGAGAGTGCTGTCTTTTGTATCCTGTATATAAATAAATAAATATATATATATATATATATATATATATATATATAATATAATCCAAAAGCATGCTCGCACTCTCTGGAGTTTTTTAAATGTGCTTTTAATATGCTCAAAAAATATGTTATGTTTCAGGGATCTCACTCCTTCATCAGACAAGGTAAAAGTGAAGTGATACAACAAACCATTTAATAGGTGATAGTGCCCATCCCCTAATCAAAGAAGAACTGCCCAAATTCAAATGAACCAATCAGAGTGTATAGTTAACATGATATCAGTTTAGATCAAAACCATGTTAAATTATTTAGCATGTGCAAACAAATAATTAGTATGAATAACAGGGCAGTAAGAGTACAAAGTAAAATGCATAATATTCATAACACAGAGCCACATATACAGTAAACATTACAAAAAAAAAAAAAATTAAAATTAAAATAATCGTCAGTGCATTACGATATTTAACACTGTTCGAGTGAAGTAATAATATATAGGATGTTTATTAGTCCGATTTTACACAATCATGACATTTATAAGAGGTATGTTTGGCGATATATGCGATCACTATATGCACTTTATTGCAGTTTAACCAGCAATCTTTTGGATCCTACTTTTTCAATTTGACTACGATAGTTAGTTGATCATAAGTATGTAGCCATATATAGTACCTGTCATTTATACATACAGTATATTTTTCCTTTGGAATATCTGTGGTAACAGTTTTGACTAATGAATTGATGATTATTTTTATTTAATTTTATTTTTATTTTTTGGTTTTATTTTAGTTGTTTTTATAATGTTTGTATGTGGCTCTGAGTTATGAATTTTATGCATTTCTCTGAGTACCCTTACTGCCCTGTTATTCATAATAATTATTTGTTTGCCCATGCTAGATAATTTAACATTGTTTGTTTTGATCTAAACTGACATCATGTTAACTATACACTCTATACTCACTAGGTATGCATGTAGAATAGACAGATAATACACATGTGGTATTGCACAATTATGACTTTAGATAGACATAGAGATAAATATATAAATCTGAAGGCTTCCAGCTGTTTTGCTGACCTGCACTCTGTATGTTTCAAGGGAGTACATTCCCATTCAAGCCATAATGCAACTACTTATGTCCCCTACTATGAAGCCCAAGGCAGCCAAAAAATAAATATACACATTAAAAATAAATTTGCGGCCGCCTAGTCTGCTTCTATTGTAGCACTGGCCCTGCTTAAAGAGTCTGAATCTACAGTCTTACTTGTATAGCGCTTTTAAGGTAGGTGATAACTTGAAAAATGGTAATTACTTACAACACAAGCCTTCATTGAGTTTTGGATGGAGAAGGAAGGTGGCTCCACTAAATAAACTATTTTACACTCTGCATGTCCTTGGGTAATAAGGAATTGCTCATTTGAAAGAGAAGTGACTTCTTTTGAATGAGGGGTTCCTTTGTAACCTACTATGTGGATAAATACTTGCACAGCTTGTGTTTTACAGAGTTGCACATGAGATCCATCATTTGAAAGATGGGAATTCCATCTTTTGAATGTGGGGGTCACATGCCACTCTAATTTACAGGTGGTCACTATGCTAATGTTGATTACGTAATCCATTAGGCATCAAAGAGGGTTTTGTTTTGCAATTATCTCATGCCGGACTGGCCATAGGGCATATAAGGCAAATGTCCTGTGGACCAGGCTCTTATGTGGGCCTTGCTGTTATATAGAAGCCCTACCCTCTCTTAATATGGGTAACAATAAAAAATCTTTTAAAGTCTGCCAATTTTATGCTGCAGGACGAGAGATATGGTCTATTATGGCTACCTAGCTGACATAGGTCTAACTGATGTGGGGGGCTTTGTCTTTAAAATGCCCGGACCTATTTTTTGACCCAGTCCAGTCATGATTTATCTCCTCCATAAAGCGCCATTTTGTAAAGATGCCCCTTTCTTTCCAAAGTATCCCTTACTACATGTGGTAATAACAGTCCTTTCATTAGTATTTGCAAATGAGGCCATAGAAGGACTCACTCACAGAAACAGTTACTAGTACCTGAGTACTTTAGAACTTTTAAATAAAGAATATTAGAGATAGCATGGTCATGTAAAAACACAGAAAAAAGTGGTTTAAGGTCTAAAGTGGTCTAGTGAGCATTTTATTCCGAAGCCAGGTCAGTCAACAAGAGAATAAGAAGGAGAGGATTACTGCATGGGCATATGATGCAAGTTATTAAAATTATCTTTAATTGTATGCATGTCTATTTTAATTAACTTTTTAATTAGGCATGCCTTCTGAAAGATATGTTGTCAGCTTTATGATAAAAGAAATTTCACAGATCACAAAATTCAGGCTAAGAAATTATTTGTACACAGTGTTTTTCTATCATATGCTTGTAAATCTGAGCATTGTTCATATTTTCTGTTTTGTGCTAGATAAGATGTAAGCATGAAGGCATTCTACTCTGTAGCTTATCAACTCTTTTAAAGGCCATCACATTTCCAAGATTCGTTTAACTGGAAACAAAATTAAGTTTATCCAAACACAGTTTTATTTCTTTCTACCTCAGAAGTTTATTCTGTTTGCTGGTCACCAAGAGTCAGTCAAACTTTGTGATTTTTCCATTTGTTGTTGCTCCAGATTATGTCCAATGGGTGGTCTTAACTGGCATATTGGCTTCAGAAACTTCAGAGTCTCCCACCTCCAAATGCTTTGTTAAAAATGCAGTATTGTGTTTTTGTTCTTATGTTTCCTAAGTATCCTAGTGGTGGACATAATGTATGCTGGGCATTGTAGTTTCCAGGAGCCGTTACCAAAGTAACTTAGGGTCTAAGGAAAATCATGTGGGCTTTGAAATTAGTTGAGTTTCTAGCAATTGCCTCACGTTCTTCAGTAGCTCATTTGTAGCTTCTTTTTGGGTATCTTCATTGTCAGTCTACCTGTGGACCCAGTTCACTTACTAATGGCAGCTAATTGATGCATGCTACTGGTAGTCAATTGTTTAAAGGTATCGCTCAACATTTAAGTAACTAAAACCCAAGATTAGGTATAAGGGTGTATACCTGGGTAACCTGGAGTGGAGTATTATTGGTCCAGGGTAAGGCAACGTAATACAGTCGGTAAGTATATTCTCATCGTTTTTGGATTTGGGCACTTCAGGAAAGGGTTTGTGCAATCCCAAATTTCACTGAGACCTACATAGAATATAAAGGGAGGATTAAAGGGTTTGCATGCTGGCACTCTGAATTCAACTAAGTTAAACAGGTTTACCCCTTTCACAGTGGGTAAATTAATTATCTACAGGCGAGGGTTGCAGATCCAGGAGAACTTGCTTAAGAATTACTTTACAAAAGAGTAGTTAAAGGCATATGAAACCCAAATGTATTATTTCATGATTCAGATAGAGCAGGCAATTTTAAGCAACTTTCTAATTTACTCCTATTATCAATTTTTCTTTGTTCTTTGGCATCTTTATTTGAAGAAGTAGGAATGTAAGCTTAAAAGCCATCCCATTTTTGTTTCAGCACCTGGGTAGTGCTTGCTAATTGGTGGCTACATTTAGCTACACTGGTGGCTACAAGTTGCTTAAAGGGACAGTCTAGTCCAAAATAAACTTTCATGATTCAGATAGGGCATGTCATTTTCAACAATTTTAAACAATTTTCCAATTTACTTTTATCACCAATTTTGCTTTGTTCTCTTGGTATTGGTACTGAAATAAGGGGGCAGTTTGCAGAGGCTTATATATCTTATTTATCTTATTAAGATAATCACAGAGGTAAAAAGTGTATTAACCCCTTAATGACCACAGCACTTTTCCATTTTCTGTCCGTTTGGGACCAAGGCTATTTTTACATTTTTGCGGTGTTTGTGTTTAGCTGTAATTTCCCTCTTACTCATTTACTGTACCCACACATATTATATACCGTTTTTCTCGCCATTAAATTAACTTTCTAAAAATACCATTATTTTCATCATATCTTATAATTTACTATAAAAAAAATTATAAAATATGAGGAAAAAATGGAAAAAAACACACTTTTTTTAACTTTGACCCCCAAAATCTGTTACACATCTACAACCACCAAAAAAAAAAACATGCTAAATAGTTTCTAAATTTTGTCCTGAGTTTAGAAATACCTAATATTTACATGTTCTTTGCTTTTTTTGAAAGCTATAGGGCCATAAATACAAGTAGCATTTTGCTATTTCCAAACTACTTTTTTTCAAAATTAGCGCTAGTTACATTGGAACACTAATATCTTTCAGGAATCCCTGAATATCAATTGACATGTATATATTTTTTTTTAGAAGACATCCCAAAGTATTAATCTAGGCCAATTTTGGTATATTTCATGCCACCATTTCACCGCCAAATGCGATCAAATACAAAATATTGTTCACTTTTTCACAAATTTTTTCACAAACTTTCGGTTTCTCACTGAAATTATTTACAAACAGCTTGTGCAATTATGGCACAAATGGTTGTAAATGCTTCTCTGGGATCCCCTTTGTTCAGAAATAGCAGACATATATGGCTTTGGCATTGCTTTTTGGTAATTAGAAGGCCGCTAAATGCCGCTGCGCACCACACGTGTATTATGCCCAGCAGTGCAGGGGTTAATTAGGGAGCTTGTAGGGAGCTTGTATGGTTAATTTTAGCTTTAGTGTAGTGTAGTAGACAACCCAAAGTAATGATCTAGGCCCATTTTGGTATATTTCATGCCACCATTTCACCGCCAAATGCGATCAAATAAAAAAAAAACGTTAAATTTTTCACAATTTTAGGTTTCTCACTGAAATCATTTACAAACAGCTTGTGCAATTATGGCACAAATGGTTGTAAATGCTTCTCTGGGATCCCCTTTGTTCAGAAATAGCAGATATATATGACTTTGGCGTTGCTTTCTGGTAATTAGAAGGCCGCAAAATGCTGCTGCGCATCACACGTGTATTATGGCTAGCAGTGAAGGGGTTAATTAGGAAGTTTGTAGGGAGCTTGCAGGGTTAATTTTAGCTTTAGTGTAGAGATCAGCCTCCCACCTGACACATCAGACCCCCTGATCCCTCCCAAACAGCTCCCTTCCCTCCCCCACCCCACAATTGTCCCCGCCATCTTAAGTACTGGCAGAAAGTCTGCCAGTACTAAAATAAAAGCTTTTTGGGGGGTTTAGGTTTTTTTTAAAAAAAAAAATAATAATTATTCTGCTGTATAGGACCCCCCTTAGCCTCCAACCTCCCTGATCCCCCCCAAAACAGCTTTGTAACCTTCCCTATCTGCCTTATTGGGGCCATCTTGGGTACTGGCAGCTGTCTGCCAGTACCCAGCTTACACAAAAAAGTGCTTTTTTTTCTTAGTTTTTTTTTTCTGTAGTGTAGCTTCCCCAAACCCCCCCCCCCACCACCACAAACCCCAACCACCTCATTGATCGTTTTTTTTTTCAGTTATTTTAAACTGATTGCACCTTTTTCTGTAGTGTAGCGGTTCCCACCCGCTCCCTCCCCGTGCACGCGCCCGTCCCCGCCCTCCCGTGCACGCGCGCGCGTCCGTGCGCGCCCCCGGGCATCCCCGCCCACGATCCCGCCCCCCTCCACATCTCCAGGGCCATCGATGGCCGCCACCCGCCTCCCGGTAATGCTCCCACCCACCAACGAAGGAAGCCACCGATCTCCGGTGCAGAGAGGGCCACAGAGTGGCTCTCTCTGCATCGGATGGCTTCAAAAGGTTATTGCAGGATGCCTCCATATCGAGGCATCACTGCAATAACCGGAAAGCAGCTGGAAGCAAACAGGATCGCTTCCAGCTGCTTTCCACACCGAGGACGTGCAGGGTACGTCCTCAGGCATTAACTGCCTTTTTTTTGAGGACGTACCCTGCACGTCCTCGGTCGTTAAGGGGTTAAAGGGACAGTGAACCCATTTTTTTTTCTTTTGTGATTCAGATAGAGCATGCAATTTTAAGCAACTTTCTAATTTACTCCTATTATCAATTTTTCTTCATTCTCTTGCTATCTTTATTTGAAAAAGAAGGCATCTAAGCTAAGGAGCCAGACAATATTTGGTTCAGAACCATGGACAGCACTTGTTTATTGGTGGGTGAATTTATCCACCAATCAGCAAGAACAACCCAGGTTGTTCACCAAAAATGGGCCAGCATCTAAACTTACATTTTTGCTTTTCAAATAAAGATACCAAGAGAATGAAGAAAATTTGATAATAGGAGTAAATTAGAAAGTTGCTTAAAATTGCATGCTCTATCTGATTCACGAAAGAAAAAAATTTGGGTTCAGTGTCCCTTTAATATAACCGTGTTGGTTATGCAAAACTAGGGAATGGGTAATAAAGGGATTATCGATCTTTTAAAACAATAAAAATCCTGGTGTAGACTGTCCCTTTAAAATTGCATGTTCTATCTGAATCATGAAAGAAAACATTTGTGTTTCTTATCCCTTTAATTAAATAAATAGACTTCCAATAGACAATGTAAGGATATATACTTTAAGGGAATTTAAGTATAACTGGGATTAAGCATATGGGAAGATTTGATGGGCCTACGTAAACATATTTACACATGTGTGTGCAAAATCCAAAATAATTTGCATGACCTAATAATTTAAACAAATAAATGTATACAAAGGTGTACTTGTGTATATAGATAGGTAGATTGATAGATAGATATATAGATAGATAGAGATTTATATCACTTAACAATTTCAAACAGATTTAAACATATTTATTTGCATCATACACACACACACATATATACTTATACGATATATATAACATTGCTGATTTATTTGTACCACCTACCAATTTTAAACAGATAACACATTTTATCACAATCATAGGCACAAACATTCCCACACACACACGCCTACCTTGGTATGCTTTTCAACAAAGGATACAAGGAGAATGAAGAAAATTAGAAAATAGAAGTAAATTGGAAAGTTGTTTAAAATTGCATGATCTATCTAAATCTTTAACGTTTAGTAGTGGGATTCATGTACCTTAAAAATCAGGGGTCTTATATATATATATATTTATCAGAAAAGAGAACAGCACTCCTGAGATAGAACAAAAGCTAGAATAACTTCCATGCCTGTTCATTTCAATTGCAACTCTGGGTGGGCGTTCTTTTAGCACACGTTGATGCCTTTCCACAGAGAAAAAATATCCTGTAGCATATCAGTCTGACCCTGCCCAATGACAGTCCAGCGCCGAAATACCAGGCAATTCTTCTCTGAACAAGGGAAGCAACAACCCCAGACGATCGTTTCGGCCTTCTGTGGGCCTCATCAGTGAGGTGCAGTTGTATCTCTCTAAGGGCATGTGTGCAAGGAGTCCACATCTGGTTTCCCCCCATGCACACATGCCCTTAGAGAGATAAAACTGCACCTCACTGACGAGGCCCACAGAAGGCCGAAACGATCGTCTGGGGTTGTTGCTTCCCTTGTTCAGAGAAGAATTGCCTGGTATTTCGGCGCTGGACTGTCATTGGGCAGGGTCAGACTGATATGCTACAGGATATTTTTTCTCTGTGAAGGGGCATAGTGTGCAAAAAGAATGCGCACCCTGAGTTGCAATATAAATGAACAGGCATGGAAGTTATTCTAGCTTTTGTTCTATCTCAGGGGTGCTGTTCTCCTCCCCCTTTTTTGCATATATATATATACTGTATATATTTTATTATTATTATTTTTTTTTTTTTTTGGCTGTACTATTGTATTCTATTTTCTTGAGATTACATATCTACTAACAACAAGATTTACAAGCACTGTGAGCTGATGATTTCAAGACCAAAATGGAGGTGATTGGGTTAAATGACATAGCAGTGCCTTCATTTGATTGTCAGCTAAACTCTAGTGTCTTCCTCTGTGTTAGCAACACTTTAGTTCTCAAGCACATTAGCAGGTCAGGAGTGAGTGCTACAGAAAAGGATTCTTGTCAGGAACATTCAGACAAGTCTTTCAATGCATTACACTTAGCTGCCATACTCTTTAAAAATGTATTCATGCCCTACAATGCTAGTCAAGTTTTAATACTTGATCTGGATTCAAATGACCGAATCTGGGTTGAAACATGCAGAGATTGATGACATAGCACAAGTAATGTATCACTGTACCTAATTAAATAGGGTGAGACAATCCTTCAGGCATTTTTGTATACAGGGCTAGAAATCATTTTTAGTTTAGAAACCTTAACTCATTTACTCTTCTTGTACCCAAATAGAGTTGTAGACTAATATAGTGCCCTCTCCCCCTGTAGAGTTTACAGCTGCAGAATTATAATCCTTACTTGAAACTAAATGTCACTTATAAACACTTCAGGAGATTCCTCAGTAACAAACAAACGGCTAGATTATGAGTTTTGCATTATGAGTGAAAAAGCAGCGTTATGTGTTATAACGTTGCTTTTTCACTACCGCTGCTATTATGAGTCTTGTCAAAAAATCTGTACCGCACACTTTTTTGACCGTAACCCAAATTAACTTAGGCAATTTGCGTAAAGTCTTTTTCCAATGGGACTTCCATAGCGCCGATATTACAGCTTTTTCTGGGAGGCCAAAAAGTAAGCGGTACAGCCTATACCGCAAGATTCGTAACGCAATCTAAAGTCAGTAGTTATGAGTTTTACGCTAACTAAAGTGTTAAAATGTACACAAACACCCATAAACTACCTATTAACCCCTAAACCGAGGCCCTCCCGCATCGCAAACACTAAAATAAAACGATTAACCCCTAATCTGCCACTCCCGACATCGCCGCCACTATAATAAACATATTAACCCCTAAACCACCGCACTCCCGCATCACAAACACTAGTTAAATATTATTAACCCCTAATCTGCTGTCCCTAACATTTCCGCCACCTACCTACATTTATTAACCCCTAATCTGCCATTCCGGACATCGCCGCCACTATAATAAACATATTAACCCCTAAACCTAACCCTAACACCCCCTAACTTTAATATAATTAAAATAAATCTAAATAAAACATACTATTAATAACTAAAGTATTCCTATTTAAAACTAAATACTTACCTATAAAATAAACCCTAAGCTAGCTACAACATAACTAATAGTTACATTGTAGCTATCTTAGGTTTTATTTTTATTTCACAAGCAAGTTTGTATTTATTTTAACTAGGTAGACTAGTTAGTAAATAGTTATTAACTATTTACTAACTACCTAGCTAAAATAAATACAAATTTACCTGTGAAATAAAACCTAACCTGTCTTACACTAACACCTAACCTTACACTACAATTAATTCAATCACCTAAATTAAATACAATTAACTAAATTACAAAAAAAACAAAACACTAAATTACACAAAATAAAAAAAGAAATTACCAGATATTTAAATGAATAACACCTAATCTAATAGACCTATCAAAATAAAAAAGCCCCCCCCCCCAAATAAAAAAACCCATAGCCTAAACTACCAATAGCCCTTAAAAGGGCCTTTTGCAGGGCATTGCCCCAAAGAAATCAGCTCTTTTACCTGTAAAAAAAAATACAAACAACCCCCAACAGTAAAACCCACCACCCACGCAACCAACCCCCCAAATAAAATACTAACTAAAAAACTAAGCTCCCCATTGACCTGAAAAGTGCATTTGGGTGGGCATTGCCCTTAAAAGGGCATTTAGCTCTTTTTCAAGTGCTCAAACCCTAACCTAAAAATAAAACCCACCCAATAAACCCTTGAAAAAACCTAACACTAACCCCAGAAGATCCACTTACAGTTTTGAAGACCGGACAGCCATCCTCAACGAAGCCGGGAGAAGTCTTCATCCAAGTGGCAAGAAGTCCTCAACGAAACCGGGAGAGGTCTTCATCCAAGCTGGCAGAAGTGGTCCTCCAGAAGGGCAGAAGTCTTCAACCAGACAGCATCTTCTATCTTCATCCATCTGGCGTGGAGTGGGCCCATCTTCAAGACATCCGGCGTGGAGCATCTTCTTCTTACGACAACTCTTCTGGAATGAAGGTTCCTTTAAATGACATCATCCAAGATGGCGTCCCTTGAATTCCGAATTCTATCAGCCAATCGTAATTAAAGGTGAAAAAATCCTATTGGCTGATGCAATCAGCCAATAGGATTGAGCTTCAATGCTATTGGCTGATCCAATCAGCCAATAGGATTGAGCTCGCATTCTATTGGCTGATTAGAACAGGCAATACAATACAATCTCAATCCTATTGGCTGATTGGATCAGCCAATAGGACTGAAGCTCAATCAATTTAGTTTTTTTAGTTAGGATTTTATTTGAGGGGTTGGTTGTGTGGGTGGTTGGTTTTACTGTTGAGGGGTTGTTTGTATTTTTCTTTACAGGTAAAAGAGCTGATTTCTTTGCGGCAATGCCCACAATAGGCCCTTTTAAGGGCTATTGGTAGTTTAGGTTAGACTAGGGTTTTTTTATTTGGGGGGGGGGGGCTTTTTTTGATAGGGCTATTAGATTAGGTGTAATTAGTTTAACTATCTGATAATTTGTTTTTTATTTTGTGTAATTTAGTGGGGGGTTTTGTAATTTAGGTAACTGTATTTAATAAAAGTAATTTATTTAATTGTAGTGTAAGGTTAGGTGTTAATGTAACTCAGGTTAGGTTTTATTTTACAGGTAAATTTGTATTTATTTTAGCTAGGTAGTTAGTCAATAGTTAATAACTATTTGCTAACTAATCTACATAGTTAAAATAAATTTACCTGTAAAATAAAAATAAACCCTAAGATAGCTACAATGAAACTATAAGTTATATTGTAGTTAGCTTAGGGTTTATTTTATAGTTAAGTATTTAGTTTTTAAATAGGAATTATTTAGGTAATGATAGTAATTTTTATTTATATTTATTTTAATTATATTTAAGTTAGGGGGTGTTAGGGTTAGACTTAGGTTTAGGGGGTTAATAAATTTAGTATTGTGGCGGCGACATTGGGGACGGCAGATTATGAGTTAATAAATGTAGATAGGTTGTGGCGATGTTAGGGGCAGCAGATTAGGGGTTAATAATATTTAACTAGTGTTTGCGATGCGGGAGTATGGTTGTTTAGGGGTTAATAGGTTTATTATACTGGCGGCGATGTCCGGTGCGGCAGATTAGGGGTTAATAAGTATAATGTAGGTGTCGGCAATGTCGGGGCGGCAGATTAGGGGTTAATAAGTGTAAGATTAGGGGTGTTTAGACTCGGGATTCATGTTATGGTGTTAGGCGTAAACATAAATTTTGTTTCCCCATAGGAATCATTGGGGCTGCGTTACGGAGCTTAACGCTGCTTTTTTGAGGGTGTTAGACTTTTTTTCAGCCGGCTCTCCCTATGGATGTCTATGGGGAAATCATGCACAAGCACGTTAAATCAGGTCAATGCAGCTTTTAGCAGCGCTGGTATTGGAGTGCGGTATGGAGCACAATTTTGCTCTACGCTCACTTCTTGCCTGATAACGCTGGGTTTTTGTAAACCTGTAATACCAGCGCTGTAGGTAAGTGAGCGGTGACAATAATGTGCAAGTTAGCACCGTGCCGCTCATAACGCAAAACTCGTAATCTAGCCGAAAGGTAGCACCAATTTAAGGGATATTAAATACTGTCTATATATGCATTAAAATGTAATCAGAGAATATGTTGTATATATAAATATTTCAAAGCAGTTAAAACTGCTGTGTTCAGCAAAATTTGCCTAGTTTTTACAGTCCAGGGACATACCCTTTGAAAACCTTCTTGATGGTTGTTGATAAGCCTACTCAGGAATGTTAATCTTTTATGCTGTAGCATAGGGACTTATATAAATAAGCTCCTGAACATATCAAGCATTCACTGTACGGTATGTAAAAGAGACCTGATCCTGAATTCCATGCAGTGTACGACAGCCTATTGGAGGGTAGCACAGAAACATATTTTTCATTGGAATAAACTTTTACTATACATAATTAAAATATATAACTTTTATATTAAAAGGGTTCCAAAGTATATATATTTGTATGTGTGTATGTATATATGTTTATATATGTGTGTATATGTGTATTTTTATGTGTAGATACACATATACACACACACACATATATAGACATATGCACTTCTCATCCCTTCCGAGTAAAATACCTTGAAATATGTGATATCAAGATGTTTTTATGTTTTTAATAAAAATACTTGAAATTCCTATTTTCTTAAAAAACAAATAATAATAAAAATAAATATATGTGAAGATAAAACTGTGACATTAAAATTTTTCATTACATAAAAGTAAGAACCATAAAAAATATTGTATAACTATAGCCAATCAGCACATATAGGCAAGTGTTCCCATTTGACTTCCCATGTCTGACCACAGAATCCCCTTATGGGGTAACTACAAAGTCGGTGAGATATTGTATATATAATTTGCAAGGTCGCTGTCTGACTTGGGTTTTCCCAAGGCCATTCCTGAGAAGACAAAGTAAATTGATTTCTCTATAGGATAAAGTATTAACTATAACAGCACCATTGGTGCGTCTTCAAAAATAAATATACTGCATTCATTTTTGTTTTTATCAAACACAGTAACTGATGCTATAAAAATTACACTTATGTGTAAAATGTTTGCTGCAGGCTATAGAACATGTCAACTTGATTGTTATGCAATTAAATGTTTTGCATAACCTGCTACAGCACAAATGTGTCTGATTCTGGGGCAGCTAATTTATCCTTCACATTGCATGTAATGAATACCATGTAACTGATAATTACATTTACTAGCTATAAAACATCTTTATATGTTTACATTATGAATTAACTGTTATTTTGTAATTGGTGAGAGAAATTACACTGTTTTGGTGTTATTAGATTCTGATTCTAAACAAATAATTCCCTAAACAAGATTTGTAATTTGCATCAATTTGCATTTACACAAAGATATACTTAAGTTGGTAAATTGCACTACAACATTTAAAATATTGCAAATTTTTTATTGAATCAATGTAAATGTTTGCCTCAACTTTTCTTTGATAATGAAAAGACAAAATACTATACATTTTGTAGAAATAAAGGCATAATCTATCTAGGAACACAGGTCAGCATCCCTGTCCATTAAAAAATCCTGAGTGAAAACAGAAAATGCCTATATAGGGACTTTTGGTTTTGATTTCTAAGTAATTCCAAACCATTAAAAGATCCACATTAACAAAATAACATTGTCACATTTAGTACTGTCACATATTTCCCAAAACACTTGCATGTTCTTGGGCCGATCTCAGTATGCTCTCATGGAAAGGGGCAAAGTTGCAACTAAAAAGACCAAGAGAAAAAGGTAAAGTTGACTAAATTAAATTGCAAGCTATTTTTTAAATTGTACTCTATCTGAATTGTAATAGTTTAATTTTGAAGTCCATGTCCCTTTAACAAAGCTCCCAACACTACTGTATATTGCAGGATTGTCATGGTTTGGGAACTCTACCCCACTGTTGCTCTTGTTTCCATTTCCTATAAATGTCCCTGTCTCAAAAGTGAAAACAGCCTACCCATTGCCAACTCAGCCATACATGTGGTCCAGCCAATCCTTATGGTCCATTTAACCCTGTCCACAGCACACTCTTAGCCTGCCTTTTTAGATAATCCCCCCCCCCCCCCAAAAAAAAAAGAAAACCCACAACTCCATCTACAAATCTGGCTCACTCTACATAGGCATCTTTGTTCTAGTAGGAAGATATACTTTTAGTAAAAAAAGCAAAAAAAAAGCAACAGAAATTACTTGTGCATTTAAATTAAAAGGATATAAAACACAAAGTTTTCTTTCATGATCCAGATAGAGCATGCGATTTTAAGCACCTTTTTAATTTACTCCTATTATCAAGTTTTCTTTGTTTTCTTGGTATCTTTATTTGAGAAAGCAGGAATATAAGCTTAAGAGCCAGCTCAATTTTTGGTTGAGTACCCTGGGTAGCACTTGCTGATTGGTGGCTACATTTACCCACCAATCAACAAGCGCTAACCATGTGCTGAACCAAAAATGGGCCGGTTTCTAAGCTTACATTCTTGCTTTATTAAATAAAGATACCAAGAGAACAAAGACAAATTTTAAAAAGTAAATTAGAAAGTTGCTTAAAATTGCAAGCTCTATCTGAATCATAAAAGAAAAAAATTGGGTTTCATATCCCTTTAAGCTTTTTAAAATAATATTTCTATTCTCATAGCTTGTTTACAACATGACAAACGCATTATAAATACAGGCTTTTTATAGAATTTTTGAATCTGACTTTTCATGTCTGCCCTTGTGAGGCTGACTCGAAATATGAGCTAAACTCTCTAAACTGTATAAAAATATATAAATAATAGAAGAAACAAAATCACATTGTATTTATTGCAAACCTGAGCATGTTTAACAGTGTTGTGTGGGGATTTATTAATCTCACAAACTGTTTTCCAGTAAATTCCATTTCAAGTATAAGTCGTTTGTAGCTTCCAGGGACCTTTAGAGTTCAGCAAAGCTTATGCTATGCAGATAAAGCCAGAATTAGGGTTTTTCCTACATTCATTTTACTGTAATTTATATTAAATAATTATTTTATAATATCTTTAAACAGAATAGATTCTACATGTAGTTAATGATTTAAAGTGTGTTGTTCCTCTTTGCAAAGCTACTTTCATAATAAATTTAGTAGCTGCATGTTCTCAGCCCCAGCTGTCTTAAAGCGGTTACATTTTAACAAAGAGATTCCGATGGCACTACTCAGATCATTCACAGGACTTCATATATCCGTATCTATAATGGTTAATAATTCTATACCCATCATTGGATCTTAGGTGATATGTATCAATTGTAATTTTTTTTTAAACTAGTGGTACTAAGTCCTCTAAAAAGAATACATATATTTAGCACTCTTAGTCCTAAACATTAAAGGGACAGTCTACACCAAAATGTTTCTTATTTAAAAAGATAGATAATCCCTTAATTACCCATTCCCCGTTTTTGCATAACCAACAGTTATATTAATATGCTTTTTACCTCTGTGATTACCTTGTATCTAAGTCTCTGCAGACAGCCTCCTTATCTAAGTGCTTTTGACAGACATGCAGTGTAGTCAATCAGTGAAGACTCCTAAATAACTTCACAGGAGTGAGCACAATGTTATCTATATGACACACATGAACTAACACTGTCTAACTGTGAAAAACGTTCAAAATGCTCTGAACTAAGAGGTGGTTTTCAACGGTTTAGAAATCAGTTTCAGCCTACCTAGGTTTAGCTTTTCAAAAATACCACCAAGGGAACAAAGCAAATTTGATGATAAAAGTAAATTGGAAAGTTGTTTAAAATGTCATTCCCTATCTGAATCATGAAAGTTTAATTTTGACTTTACTGTCCCTTTAAGGACTAAGAGTGCTAAATATTATGTATCCTTTTTAGTGGACTTAGTACCACTGGTTTAGAAAAAAAATGTCCTAAAGAGGTGTCAAACTCAAAATGTAAATATTGTATAATGCTTAATTATGCTTAGTTAAAAACTTTGTGTTGTACTTTCATTATTTATTTTGACTCTAATTTAAAGGGACAGTAAAGTAAAAAAAAAAAAACAAATAAAAACATTTGTGATTCAGATAGAGCGTGTCATTTTAAACAACTTTCCAATTTACTTCTATTATCAAATTAGCTTTGTTCTCCTGGTATCCTTTGTTGAAGACTGAACCCAGGTAGGCTGTTTGGAGCTTATGTCTATAGCAGTCTATGGCAACAGTGTTTGCAATCATGTATAACATTGCTATAAACAATGTTGCAAACACTGCTGCCATGTGCCTAAAGACATGTGCACGCTCCTGAACTCACCTAGGGTAACTCTTTAACAAAGGATACCAAGAAAGCTAAACAACATTGATAATAGAAGTTTAATTGGAAAGTTGTTTAAAAGCTCATGCTCGGCTATCCAATCAACTTGATTAATTTTGACTTCACTGGCCCTTTAAATTGGAATACTTTTTTCACTAGCCTCACCCCCAGAGAGTATGGAGTGCGTTTTGTCCAATTAAGAAACGTGACCTATATACATATGACACATTGATTCCTTGATGTGTCAATAAAGGGATATGAAACCAATTTTTTTTCTTCTTTCGTGATTCAGATAGAGCAGGCAATTTTAAGCAACTTTCTAATGTATTCCTATTATCAATTTGTCTTCGTTCTCTTGGTATCTTTATTAGAAAGAGCAGGAATATAAGCTTAGGCGCCGGACCATTTTTGGTTCAGTACCCCGGGGAAGCACTTGCTGATTGGTGGCTACAGTTATCAACCAATCAGCAAGTGCTACCCAGGTGCTGAACCAAAAATGGGCCGGCTCCTAAGCTTTACATCCCTGGTTTGTCAAATAAAGATAGCAAAAGAACGAAGACAAAATGATAATTGGAGTAAATTAGAAAATTGCTTAAAATTGCATGCTCTATCTGAATAATGAAAGAAAAAATGTGGGATTTATATCCCTTTAAGTTATTTTTGTCACAAAGGGATAAGATAAACAATACTTTTCAAGGGCGCGTCCCCAGACTGCAAAAAATGTACATTTTGCAAATTAAATTACACTGTTAGATGATTTGAAAATATTTATTTTCTATGCAGATATTTAGCAATGTTAGATGATGCATTTATAACAATGGTATTAACATCCATTTATATTAATTTGTCCTAGCATTTAGGACGTTCTGGCTCATTATTATTAGAACACAATTCTAAATAAAGAAATTATACTGGTTCTTTGTGAATATTTTATTTGCGAACACACTACACATTTTATTTCAGATCAAATTAAAGGGACAGTAAAGTAAAAAATTAACTTTCATGATTCAGATACAGCATGCAATTTTAAACAACTTTCCAATTTACTTCTGTTATCAAATTTGCTTTGTTTTCTTGGTATCTTTTATTGAAGAGTAAAACTAGGTAGGTTCATAAGAGCTCAGGAGTGTGCACGTGTCTTTAGTACTCTATGGCAGCAGTGTTTTGCAACATTATTTGTAGCTTTGTTATACAATGTTGCAAAACACTGCTGCTATAGAGCAATAAAGATACATGCACACTTATGAGCCTACCTGGTTTTACTCTTCAATAAAATATACCAAGAAAATGAAGCATGCTCTATCCGAATCATGAAAGTTAAATTTTTACTTTACTGTCCCTTTAATATTAGTAGAGTGTTACATTTCATCTGTCAATATATAATAACAATTTCAGTGATATCCTCCAGGGCTGCTGACACACTGGGCTTGATTGAATACGCTGTGTAGCTACAATAATACATCAAACCATATCAATCTTTGAATCAAATCTTGTTTGGTATTTGCTTGCAGCTAGCTGAAATAGATCTTTCTCTTTTGTTTAGTTAGACATCTGTACACGGTAATACTGCTGAGTAGATTGTTCACCATTTTGATGATTCAGGTTACAATGGCCATAAAGTAAAATAAAATAAACTATTACACAATGTGCAAAATTGCAAAAAAATAAAATAACACAAGATAAAGTGAACAATAAATAAATACAATTGTGTCAATACGATAGATTTAAAAGAATAGAAAAGTCAAAATTAAACTTGTATGATTCAGATAGATAATATAATTGTAAGAAACGTTTAAATTCACTTCTATTTTCAAATGTGCTTTGTTCTTTTGGTATCCGTTGTTGAAAAAGAATACGAACATATCCTACACTAGTGGGAGCTAGCTGCTGATTGGTGCCTGCACACATCTGTTTCTTGTGATTGGCTAACCAGATGTGTTCAGCTAGGTGCCAGTAGTGCAGTGCTGTTTCTTCAGCAAAGGATAACAAGAGAATGAACCAAATTTGGTAATAAAAGTAAATTGGAAAGTTTGTATGTTCTATTCAAAACATGAAAGACAATTTTGGTGTTTCCTCTCCCTTTAAATACTCAATACGGTAGAATTAACTACTAAATGACTTTATTCAGAAGCAGGATAAGCAGTATTTCCCAATCATGAAGCTACTAAACCTCCTGTATGTACAGGATCTCTTCTTGTTGAAACGTGTTCAATATTCTAAATGTTACATTACACCCTTAAAGAGAAGCACGTCATCAGGAGGGGTAGTAGGATCGGCGATACACAAAGCAGCGTTTTGGAAGTTCGGTGGATGCAGTATGCTTGCTGCTTATACCTAGCCCTGAGTGGCACATGTGCATGCTTTTGCATTTATTCAATGCTTTAATGTAACACATGGAATTGTGAATACATTTTAATAAAAGATCCTGTAAATACCGGAGTTTTATACATTGAGCTTGATTTATCATCCTGTGGCGGACATATTCGCCCCTGTCTGCCTGGCTTCTCCTCTGGCATTTACCATTGCACACAAACGTTCCTGTGCACTCATATGCAATCCCAGGAATACATGCACGCGCATTTGAAAACTTAAGTTAGTTTTTTTGCGCTATTCAGGTTATTGCTATCACAAAATACATTTTTTTTAAACTTGTAATACAAACCCGACTAGCACAAAAAGTTTTACTCTAGTGGAATTTTTGCGATCGCGAAAAAAATACTCTGCCACTTGTAATCTAGCCTACAATGTTTTATCAAATTTACATTATAATAACAAAAAAATGCATTTCACATTAAAGACAGGGTCTGTTTTAATATCTAATCTGACCATTGTATGATGCAGAGTAGTAACAGGATAAGCTTTCAATAAGTATAAAGGCTTTTTTTCTTCTTTAATTTTTCAACAGCGGAAGATTTTAAATCAGTTTTTTACTCATCATATGAAACCTGGGATTTAAGAATCCATTGCTGATCAGTGATACAGTAGGAAGGAATCTGTATATGATAAAAGAACAGTTGGTTTGTACTTGAGGCTGACAAAAACATCAACAACGTAGCAATAAATCATTGACCAGAAAACTCAAAAATAGCTGGATGCGCCAAACTCAATATATGTGATATTGAGCTGAATATAACAGTGCAAATAACAAAAATTTAATTCACCGTAGTGGAGAAAAAGTGTAAGATGAAATGCAAAGTGAAAAACAAATACTTATGCAGTTAAATTGCCAAAAAGTCCCAAATATGTCAATGGTAAACTCTTCACGGAAAAGCGGCAGCTCGCTCCTTCCAATGCTTGGTGGCAAATCAGATAGGACAAAACGAATCTGAATAAAGAGAAGAAGGCACCACAATAGTGCAAAATCAGTGTGATCAATGGAACACACACACAGATAACATCATACTCACAGACTATCAGGCACTTGAGAAGTGCAACAAATTCCTTCTGGAACTTTAAAAGCCATCCAGCTAGCTCTCCTCTTGGCAGATCACTCCGGCAGCTACAGGCCTCCGATAACTGTGAATGACTTTGGTAGACAGCCTCGTGTAAGATATTGCTGTTGTGATGGAAAAATAGCTCCAAGGCTTCTCCTGGATCACCTAAGTGTAATGTAGACACTCGGGAGAAAATCACTCAATCAAAGTGAAAAAACTGTAGATAAAAAGTTGTGTTATACAAATTGTGGTTTAAAAAGTGGACTTCGTCAATGACCATTTCTTCAGGTGTATACATAACATATAAACAACACGACTTATAAACCCTAAACCGGCGTCTAATAAAACCCAGTGCGCATGGGCGAAGTATCCCTTACATCACACTATTGTCAGCAAATCTGACCAGGTGCGATGTGATTGGACAAAAATAAACCAATCAGTGTGGAAAAGATCGACGCACACCCACTAGAGAAAAAGTAACAATGTGTTAGTCAAATTGTTGCAATATAAAGTAACAAAAAGCCACCAAGTAAATTTAGATACAAAAAGGTAAGTAACTAGACAGCATCAAGTAAGTATCGGGATCCCTTGCATTTGCCTCTTAGATGCCGAGTGCAGTGTTGGATGATTTCAGCACCCCCTCATATATATACAATATTAAAACAAAAAAATATATAAAAAATACAGCGCACAGTAGAAATAATGGGGATACAATTAGAGAGATCAGTAATGCTCCTCGTAAGTGTCAGAACCAACAAAATAAAATAGAATACATAAACCATAACACATAATTATACATTTAAAAAGTGCAAGCAAGGATAGAGGCGCCAATGGTGCAGATCAATGATGGTACAGATAGCAATAATAGCCAAATATACACAGAGTACTCACATTTGTTGAAGGCACTCACTTGTACCTATAGAGACAGGCTGGATTTTAACAGCAATCCAGCTGGCTGATCCAGGGTGTAATGGCTGATTCATGGGTATCAGAGTGTTAACACTCTAAAGTTGCATAGCAAAAACGTACCATACATAACACTGAGAGTGGATTTATATAAAAATGGATTTATTTAAAACATATAAAAAGGTTTACCACTCATCACAGTGTTAAAAGAGTAAATGATACATAAGGAATGTAGCACGTTTTTGCTATGCCACTTTAGAGTGTTAACACTCTGATACCCACGAATCAGCCATTACACCCTGGATCAGCCAGCTGGATTGCTGTTAAAATCCAGCCTGTCTCTATAGGTACAAGTGAGTGCCTTCAACAAATGTGAGTACTCTGTGTATATTTGGCTATTATTGCTATCTGTACCATCATTGATCTGTACCATTGGCGCCTCTATCCTTGCTTGCACTTTTTAGATTTCCTCCAGTTGGATGCTTCCTTGTTCAGCCAGCTGGATTGCTGTTAAAATCCAGCCTGCGTCTACTGGCACAATTGAGTGCCTCCATTTATTGTGAGTACCCAGTATTCACATACTATTGGTATACTATAAAAATCTCCATTGATCTGCACCATTGGCGCCTCTTTCTTGTTGCTTTTTCTTAACAGATAATTATACATTTACCTATATCAAACTAAAATTCAATAATATTCTAAATTCAAAAGTACAAAAATTCAAAAAAGCATGGTACAATACAATTATAATGATTTTAAATATCCTAGATGAAATCAATTGAATGTATTAAAATGTGTATATATGTATATGTGTCACTCATATATAAAAAAAAGGAACTATCAATTGAATGCTGCCATATCAATGTTTTCGTTTAAGCCACAGGGATTAATGGTCTTTAGTTTCCAAATCCAAAAAGTTTCCCTTTGCCATTAATGAACAAATCTATTTCTCCCCCACTTAGGAGTGACATGTTCTATTGAAAAAATCCAAAAAATATCTAGGTGACCATTGTGGCAACGTATCCCATGTTTGGGTACACTATGATTTGCTACTGCATTTTGAGATTCCTAGAGTGTTCACCCCATCTTTTTCTGGAGGTCCCTCCTATGTATTGAATGCCAAATATGCATTCAAGCAGGTAGACCATAAAAGAAGAATCACATGTGAAGTGTGATTTAATTTTGAACTGCTCTTTAGTTGAAAAATAACTGAAACATGTCCTATTTCCAAATGTATAACTGCATAAACAACAATTGTGTCTGTTGCAGTTGTTAAAACCTGGTTTTCCTAATAAGGGACTGCACTTTTCTAGTGTTCTTTTCTAGTTCTGCAATTCTTCCTCATTACAACCTTGCTAGGTGCTAATCTATTCTTAAGAGTAGGTGCTCTTCTGAAAGTACAAACTGGATTGTTCCCTATAATACCCCTTAATACTGGATCTTCCTGTAATACAAACCAATATTTTAGCAAAATGCATTTGATATCTTAATGGTTATTACTGTATTGGGTGATGAATCTTAAACTTCTATTCTCACTATCACTGATCTTAGAATCAAATGGCTGTAAATCTTTAATGGCTGTAAATCTCTCTTTAGTCTTGTAAAAATCAGACCTATCTTTGTTTCTTGCTTTAAAATAGCTCTTATGTATGAGTTCGCTGGTATACTGTTTCTCTATAAATATATCTATAATAATTTGAATTTGAACAATTACTATGAATTCTACAGAATTGATAGAAAGGGATGTTGTTCTTCCACGGTTTGTGATGGTTGCTATTGTAATTTAGATAGCTATTTGTATCAACCGACTTAAAAAAGTTTTTTTTGTGTGAGAATAGGACCTTCTCTATCCCAGTCCAGTGTAAGATCAAGAAAATTAATATTATCTTGCCTGATTTTGGAAGTAAAATTCAAAACCCATATCATTGGCATTCAATGAATTCACAAAATCTAAAGCTGTCAATTCGGTACCTTCCCATATGAATAGTAGGTCATCAATGTAGCGGCGATAGAAGACCAGATTTGCCCTATGCGTTGATGCATAGTTGTATCTTTTATCAAATATCCCCATAAATAAATTTGCAAAACTCTGGGCAAATCTGATTCCAATGGCCGTCCCCTTGCTTTGTAGAAACAATTGTTCCTGAAAAACAAAGTAATTGTGTCTAAGCGCAAAAGATATGGCATCCAATAAGAAAATTCTCTGTTTCTCTGGCATATAGATGTCCCTTATAAGCAAATTTTCAATAGCCTCCAAACCCAAATTGTGTGATATATTGGAGTATAAAGAAGATACATAACAGGTCAGCCACAACAACTCTCTTTCAGACTTGGTAATAGTTGACAGTTTAACAATCAGATCTGGTGTATCTTTGATATAAGACTGTAAGGCAACTACCGACTTCTTCAAAAACTGATCCACATATTTGGATAAATTGCAAGTAAGATTCCCTATCCCCAAAATTATGGGTCTACCCGGGGGATCAGTAGTAGATTTATGTATCTTAGGGAGGTGGTAGTAGTACGTAAGATTTGGTGTAGTGGGTATCAAGAAGTCTCTCTCTTTTTTAGTGAGTATACCTTCTAAAAAACCGGCATCCACCAGCTTAATTAGACTGGTGAGAAATTGTTGAGTAGGATTAAAAGATAATTTCTTGTAATAATCTGAATCCAAGAGTATACTATTGGCTTCTTTCAGATAGTCACTTAAATCTTGGAGTACTATTTCACCTCCCTTGTCAGCTTGTCTTATTACTACCTCCTTGTTTGCAGATAGTCTGGGTAGTGCCTTCAATTCAAATATATTTAAATTAGATTTTTGGTGGCACCAACTGTCAGTCTCCCAAATTCTTCCAATACTAAATTTTGGAACAGTTGGATACTGTAACTTGTAACAGGGGGAATAAAATTAGATTTTGGCACTAGGTTGGAATGCACATAATCATCAAAAAGAACATCACAAGTTTCAGGTTAAAAAAGACTCTATTAGACTGTGGTCTCTCTACCATGGTGTCTGTAAGAATAAGTAAATGACCTGTATTCAGTTAATTTTTTTATCGCAAAAATATCTTTGTATATATCATTTGCATAAAAATCTATTCAGATCGACAAATAATTCAAAAAAGGTTATGATTGTTAGATGGACAGAATGAGAGACCTCTATTCAAAACACAAACCTCCTCATTTGTAAGATTATGACTAGATAGATTGAATATACCATCTCTCATTCTCTTATGTGTCTCCTTTTTGGTTGACTTGGCTCGCCCTCGACTGCCACATTTGCGTAAGATCTTTTTTCCATTGGTGTGAAAACCTCTTGTCTTATGGGTTCCCTTTCTAATTGTTTCAAACATATGGGTATATGTTTTGGGTGTGGTATCTGATGGGTGTAATTTCGGTTTGACTGAAAAACCTGTGGTTTATTAGCAACCTGGTTGTTACATGTCCTATGGTCATTATGATGATTCTTATGATTGATGCCCGGACCTCTAAAATTATCTGTATGTCTGATAGGAATTTTGACTGAAGTCACCACCATTCTCATTTCTTCTGCTGAAATTTGAACGGTACCCTTGATTATAATTGTTGGTTCTAATCGGCTGATGGTGTTGATCACTATATTGTTGTTCATTCCTAACCCAAGAATGGTTATAAAAATCCCTATTTGGGCCAGGGGAAAATGATGTTTGTCTATGAAAATATTGTCTATTTTGATTATGAGAATAGGACTGTTGTCCAGTATTGGCAAGATTAGCAATAAATCATGAAAATGCACCAAATGTTGTACATTCCTCAAACCATACATTGGGTTTAAATGGGCACTTATTATTTTTATCAGGCTTGGCAGTACATGTCAGTTGGTGCATTGTTTCCATTTCATAGCCATTATTTTGCCTGTATCTCTTGTTTGCATTCTTCATAATCAGAAAAAAAAAACACCTCATGATGTACCAGAGTTTGGAAAAAAATAGTTTTACCTACAAAATTCTAAAGAACTTCATTGCAATATGTTGTACAATAAACATGTGATTAAATGTTGTTAAATCCAGTTAAGTAAAGAGTGAAAAATGGAAAACATTAATGCCAACAGTGTAATTTATAGCTACATTTATCTGTAAGGCACACAGTTGGTATATTAGTCTTAGTTTATTTAACATTTGCTGTCCCTTTAAAGATACATTATAATAATGTTTTAGGTACATATGCAAAAACCATAATGCACACTTGGTCACTTTTCATGTTCAAAACCAAATCTACTAACTTTTGTACTGGTGTTCAGGTAGCAGATCATCACATTTAAACTGATTCTAAAGTGTTATATACATAATTATTTGGTTATGTCTAGTTTTCCAGTTATTTTGATTGTAAATAGTTCTATTTTATTGCATTGAGTTGGGACATGTGTTTTACGTATAGTTTTTGCTACTAGCTTGACTGACAGTCAGGCTGCCTGACTAGGTGAAAGTATGATTTGTAAATCACGATTTTCATTGTATAGTTTTAATGTATGCACACCTTGTAATGTAAGACGCCCTATTGTCATGTTAAAAAGTTGCTTCATAGAATTCCACCAGGGAAATAGAAGTACTGGCGAGCATTCTAAGAGAATCTTGCCAGCCCAGAGGCATTTAGAGGATCAGGCCCCATAGAAAGTAATGAGACTCTCTGGGATACAGAATTTCACAGGGGTGAGGTAAACAAGTGAACACCTAGGAGTGATATAAAGTCTCAGTTTGCAGCAAATACAAATTAAACTGAAATAATTTCACTACAATTGAACTTGCCTTTGTCTCTAGTTTAGTATATATTACTTTTCTGTCAGTTAATAAGCATATTGTAAATTTTGAGTAAACTTAACCTGCATACAGATGGAAAAATAATTCAGCGAGACCTGCTTACAGCATTTAATGAGAATTGTGAATGAGCTTCAGACATACCCTGTAAACTCACATGTTCAACCCAGGGAACTCCCCTATACCTCACACTTTCTGAAGCTGTGTTTTATTTTACAATAGAGCAAATATAAAGTGCAATGTAATTTGTAAAAGATACATGGAAATATACAAAGTATGATCCTAATTTGTTAAAGTAACACAGAAACTTTCAAAGCATAATCAAAATTTGCAAAAACTTTGCTGGATCTAAGTTAAAATGCATTAAAATACAAAATAGAAAGTGCAAAGTTTAAATGTAATAATAGTGAAAAGACACAATCTGAAGTGTAAAGTAACATAAAATACAAAGTGTGAGTGTAACAAAACTCTCATATCATGCAGTGCTATATATAGGGCTTGTCTCTGCTTTACATACAGAGATGCAGATAACACCCCTTAGAGAAGTATAGCAAAAGTAGGAGACTCTTTAATCACCAGGCCCTTAAAGTTAACAATCAAGAGAATTCTTGGTTTCTCTTAGTAAAAATGTAAGAGTTTACTCTACCCCCCCCCCCAAAAAAAATAGAACCTTCTGTTAAATGAAGAGATCAGCTGAGTAATGTAACATAGTCATGTGGTGCATCATGGTCTCAAACTTTGCAAAGTGGGTATGAGTTAAGTATGATATTTGTAAATATTATATACATTGTGTGTTGATCAATCTCTCAATGATCTAGTTCCTTTTCTTCAGAACTGGTTAAAGTTAATTCCACCAGCTCCTTAGCTTTGTAAACTGAAGTTATATAATGTTTTAATAATTTAATTATCAGTTTAAGATTAAATACCTGTAAATTATTGTTGCATTTTTTAATGGATCATGGCAGGCTCCTGTTTCCTATATAATCAAGTCAATGGAATCAACTGCAGACTTTGCAGATGTTCCCAGGGTAATGTGCACCTTAACCCCTCACCAATTTTCTAATTTAGGACTTTGCATGATAAAGGGGTAACATATAAGCACCTTTGAGTTCACAAAACAACATCATTATTGTATTTGTGATACTGTAATTTATGTGTATAGTTAAACATATGGACCAAAATATAACTTTTACGAATCCTGTTTTATAGTTCCTGGGGCAAGCATTTCATTTGAGGTCTTTTTTTGGTTACATAGTTGCTCCTTGGTTGTCAGAGAGAGCTGGGTCATATTGCAAAACAATACACTGGAACTCAATTTGAAGCCAACACCTAAAAGCTTGTTTGAAGCATTTTGGTGTCACACATCTGAACTGACTTCTTTTGGCCATGTGTAACCTGTGATAAATATTATTTATACTAATGTACTGTATATGTACTAATTTGTTTTGCTTGTTTTATTATATATATATTAATGTATATTTGTTTTGTTTGTTTGATATGTCTATGTGTTTCTATATCTTTCTTTTTATCTATCATCTATCTATCTACCTTCTATTTATCTATCTATCTATCTATCTAGCTTTCTTTCCATCTATCTATTTTGATCATACATTTTTGGGTTGCCTTTGCTTTTGAAGTAAATTTGCGATGCCTTTAATCATTTTACCTATAGATTTGTACTTTATCAGGCTCCTAAAAAGATTGGTTGGCTTTTCAAATTTTGTGCAGGCTTTTAAATGTAAAATAAATTTGTCAGTACTTGTTTTGTGCCTGTTTTATTGTGTCATTAACAATAAGGAAGTAAACAATAAACGTGTCTAGCTTTGATCTTTTAATATGAAAAGCAAAGATAATTTTTGAAGCTTAAGTAAACATATTGACAATTATTAGATGGAACAATGTCTATATTTCATTGTAATTTTAGATATTTTTCCAATATTGTTTAGGATGTATATCTACTTTATATTGTTTTTTTCTAATAATATTTCAGATCAATCTCACAAAGCATATGTGGCTTGTAAAGAAGATTAAATTGGAAAGTATAGTGAAAACGGGCAACTTATTTACTTTATTTTCTTGACTTTCTAGTGCTTCATAATGGGATGCTATTTGAGCATACTCAGTAGAAGCAAAGAGTGAAAACAGATAAATGAAGACAGGCATCACACCTACCCCTTCCCTACTCACCAAACCCATAAAACACACAAATTATATGGACAAAAAAACTTTACACAGACTACACACTATGGGCCAGATTACAAGGGGTGCACTATTTAGCGCTTTCAATAGAATGTTAACACCACAAGAAGTAAAGATTTTGCATGTGCGGGCTAGCAATCGTATTATAAGTTGAAAGTAAAACTTTTGCGTGAAAGCAAAATCCTATGCACGCTAACTTCAAGCCTTCGAGATATCATGACCCTGCTAACTTACTCTCCCCATAGACTTTAATGGAAAGTGCAGAAGAAAAAACCTAACACGTATCACTCACACGCTAAGTTATTAAAGGGTTTAATTAAAATCATTATCAGGTTTTATTAAATTTTCATGATTCAGATACAGCATGTAATTTTAAACAACTTTCCAATTTACTTCTATTAAAAAAAATGTGCACAGTCTTTTATATTTACACTTTTTTGAGTCATCAGCTCCTACTGAGCATGTGCAAGAACTCAGACTATACGTATATGCATTTGTGATTGGCTGATTGCTATCACATGGTACAGGGGGAGTGGAAATATACATAACTTTGAAATGTGTTCGAAAAGAATCTACTACTCATTTTAAATTCAGAGTAAATGCTATTGTATTGTCTTGTTATCTTGCATTTGTTGATTATGCAAATCTATTGTGTTTACTGGTCCTTTAACATTCCAATGTTCTTCACATACAGGAAAAAAATATTTTTATTTTAATAAATATTTCGAAATATATCTATATATACCTGTACCTTTATATCTATTCATATAGATATATAGGTATAGATATATATTTTACTTTAGCATTATATATATATATATATATATATATATAAATAAATACTGTATATATTTAAAAATAAAAAGTACTTTTCTATGTTAATAACATCGGAATGTAAAATATGCATAACACGCTTTGTGTTGTGCGCTTTAGGTCTAACGTGGTGTCAGTTTAACACACATTAAGAATTTGTTATCTTAAGGGGCGTTATGTAAGTATTAAGTAAAAAATATTGAAACATATTAATAATTATTATAGATACAGTAATATATATACATATACTGTGTATTCTATGGATTTTTTTTAATATTTAAGTACATCTATAATAATTATTTACATTAATTATTAATATTTTATATTTAATAAATACATAAGGCACCTTAATATAACTCATGTTGGGTTAGAGCACGTGTGCCTGGTAAGTGTAAGGTGAGAGTGGGTTTGTATTAGAAATTCGAGTTTTGAAACGCTCATATATTTGGAGTGGAATGACATTTGGCAGTTAGATCCGGACTGTAAATGAATAGAAAAATTGGAAATGTGATTTGGTTAAGTAGTTTTTGAGATATTTGAGATTGGAAAAAAAACAGGGGTATGAGTAGAAATTCCCATAGACTTAAAGGGATAGAAAGGTAACAAATAAAATGTGCATGGGTGCACTTCAATTTGGAATATAAGTATTTTTGCAGAGTACTTCCAATAGCAAAAATGCTTCTAGTAAATGTTATTACTGTTTTTATGCAGCATATGCACATATCCTGTGATGGCTTGTGCACCAGTATTCCGAAACTACACCTTCTCAGAGAGTTATGTATGGCACAAATGACATCTTCAGAAGAAATACACACCGCTGCCAGCTCTCGCAGAAGGTGTAGTGTCTAAATACTGGAGCACGGCCATCACAGGATATGTGTGTATGCTGCAGAAAAACTGTAATAACGTTTACTAGTAGCATTTTTGGTAATGGAAGTTTATGGCAAAAATGCTTATTTCAAATTGAAATGCACCCATGCACATTTCAATGTTGACGTTTCTATCCCTTTAATATTGGTGGTACAGAATTGTTTAAGAAACGGATGCATGGATTTGTTTGAAGATTGAATAGATTGTGTGGTGAGGGTCTGCCGTTACATTGGGTGAAAATTTGTGTGATTAACTAAAATTCAAGATGGCGTCATAAGCACATTTTTTCATGTGCATGGTTTATTGTTTTTGTAAATGATCTGTTATTACTGAAAGCTGCACACAGCTCCCTCTCACTTTCTCAACCATGGCAATTAGATCTAGGAGAAGTGTGAGTGATAAGAATATTACACTATAGTAAAAAAAATTATAAAAGGATCTTACAATATAATTATTTTGTGAGAGAGGAGGGTAGGGTGATGTAGAGCAGTATACAGGTGGCCCTCGTTTTACAACGGTTCAATTTACACAGTTTCAGAATAACAACCTTTTTTCCAGTCATGTGACTGCTATTGAAAAGCATTGAGAAGCAGTGCATTTATTAAAATAGCCAGTAGTTGGAACTGTCCGCTTGTGTTGCAGCAAAGCCAAGCAAGCTGAAATTAATCAGTTTAACCAGACCTGAGCTATTGAGCAGATTTCAAAGGAACAAGATCTTCCTTTCTATAAATCAGTCCAGATTGGAATGCATAGAAAGAACTGTTTGCTGAAAAATGCAAGTGAAGTCTGTGTTGTGTGATTATTTTATGAGGTTTATAATGCTGTTTAGCAAATGTTTTTGTTCATTTAACTTAGTTTAATTATATATTCTGTAGAATATACTCTTTTCTGAATGCATTTTGACAGTTTCTCACAGCTAGAGGGCGTTAGTTCATATGTGTCATATAGATAACACTGTGCTCACCCACGTGGAATTACCTAGGAGCCAGCACTGATTGGCTAAAATGCAAGTCTGTCAAAAGAACTGAGATAAGGGGGCAGTCTACAGAAGCTTAGATACAAGATAATCACAGAGGTAAAAATGGTATTAATATAACTGCGTTGGTTATGCAAAACTAGGGAATGGGTAATAAAGGGATTATTTATCTTTTAAGATAATACAAATTCTGATGTAGACTGTCCCTTTAAGTTGGGTATTTTCTTGTTTTTTAACGTTTGATTAACAACTTAATTTTATATATAAGGGGACTGCTCTCTCAGACCGGACCAGGTACACATCCCATGACCCTGCAACATGCTCAGCCTTGGGTGCTCACTGGCACTCACAGGAAGCTGTACTGTCCCCAGAGTCACAGACAGTTAACCCCAGACAGGTCTGGGTGCAAGAACCATAGGGAAAATTACAAAACAAATTAATACAACACACAGAGAAAGTCCAGCACTCACGTACAAGCTCTCAGCTAAGATTAAAAGCAAAAATGGAAGGGTTAGTTACTGCATTTGGCCAAATGGGACAAGCCCAGGTACCACGTCAAGGTCCCTTCCAAAAACCTGGGACCCTAAAACAGCCACACTGGGAACAGTGCATTTGGCCAAATGGGACAAGCCCTGGTACCACGTCAAGGTTCCTTCCAAAAACCTTGGACCCTGAGAGCTTGTGAGTGCTGGACTTTCTCTGTATGTTGTATTAATTTTGTTTTCCCTATGGTTCTTTCACCCAGACCCGCCCCCTGCAGATTTGCGGCCAATCGGCCGCTAGCAGGGGGTGTCAATCAACCCGATCGTATTGGATTGGGTTGATCTCCGGCGATGTCTGTCCTCCGCCTCAGAGTAGGTGGACAGGTTATAGAGTATAACTTGTGTTTCTGGCGAGCCTGAAGGCTCGCCAGAAACACGGGGCATCAAGCTCCATACAAAGCTTGATAAATAGGCCCCTAGCTGACAATCTAACTTAATTCTAATTGACTGTCTTAAATTATTTTTTTTAAAGATTTTATTTAGAGTCATAAGCAATATTACATAGGATTGATCAGATATCATACTTAACATAATACAAATACATAAACATATGGCTGTCAATAGCCTCCTAGTGGTTACAAAAGGAAGAGAAAAAAAAGGAAAAGAAGACCCTCTCCCTCAAACAACGATAACATCCAGATCTCTTAGTTGGTTGCAATATCCAGCCATTCTCCCCTTAGGTTAACTTCTAACATAAAAGCATAATCATTAAAGGGATAAAGAATTTGTCTTTGTAATTGAGAATCTAGTAAACTGATCAGCCGTTCCCATTTATTAACACATTTTTCTGCTTTTTTTTACAGAACAAAAAAGTGTATCAATGTGTTCTAAAAACAGTTGCTTCCTCATAGTTTTTTTAAATTCTTTAAAATGTGCATCCTTAATTGTGTTCCAATATTTCAATAGGAGCCTCCTAGCGAGAAGAATGGCTGTATTAGCGAGGAATGCACTAATAAATGCAAAAATAGAATATCTGTTACTGTAAAGTTAACACAATTATTTTCTTTTCAGGGTAGATAACCAATAACTGATTTTCCTCCAGAATCTCGTAATTACCGGACATAACCAAATGCAATGACACATATCAGCCTTAGGGCGTGATGTTTTAATTATGTCTGAACTGAAATGAGATAGGAAAAGCGGTGTAACATAAATTTGATACAAAATCTTAAAATGTTTCTCCCTAAGATTTTCTGCAGTTGTAGCTTTGAAAACTTTGTTCTAGGAGTTCAGTAATAATTTCCACTCAATATTGTCATCTGACAACTTCCATCTTAATTTCATATATCTTTTTTTTTGTATTGCCATTGGTTTCAGCAATATATTAAATATATTTGTGATGGAAAGATTGCCCTGACGAAAAGAGATATATACTACATTAAAAGTTTCCCCTGTCCAATCTGATTTATTCAATTTAAGTAGAGTTTCCGTATAGTATCTAATCTGTAAAAATGAAAACAATTGAATATTGGCTATATTAAATTTTGTTTTTACAATTATCAAAAGTTTTTTTTTTTTTTTTTTTTTTTTAAATAATTTTTTATTGAGGTAAAAGTCATAATATAACACCACTGTGAGACATCAAAATACAGTATGCATGAATACAGATGAAAAAGAAGAAAAACACAATATGCACATTATTAAACACATAAAGTCATTTCTGTTTCATCACAGAGGAATCTAACCAAATGAAAAATAAGCTTAACCTCACTTTTTCAATTTTAGGACAACATAAAATATAAATGAGATATAGGGGTATTTGCAGTATTTTACGAGATAAACTGCGCAAAACACTCTGGACACGCTCACTTGTGCCAGAGTGTATCTTATGGGGAAAAGGAGAAAGGGAGGGAGGGGCAAAATATAATATATTGTGTATAACTAAATGAATTAACACCAACTAATATATCCAATATGTGAATGCAATCTTTCTACTTATTTACAATGTTAGGTCTAAATATTATAGTTAGTGGATTGACTGTAAACTTGGGAACATGAAATTAGTGCTATTTAATATTTAGTAATATAAGTATCATCAACTAGAATTTTACTGTGAAGGAAACCGCTAAGAAGTGTTCAAATGTAATCCAATCGGCCCCGGGGGGGGGGGGGGGGGAAGGAGAAGGGAGGGGAGGAGGGGAAACGGAGGTCATAATGAAAACTTAACAAGAGCATTTCTTTCTACAAATGTTTAAGTAAACAGTGACATTGGTAGTCATATCTAACCCAATGATTGTAATAAGTGGGCTTCATCCTATAGTTGCAGTCTCCATAACACACCTCCATTATACCAAAAGCTGTGATAGAGGTACATTTATGATAAGCTGTCTCTGTTAACGGGATAGCCCCTGTCAAAGATATACATAGCTAGCAGTATGAGATAATAGCATTAATAATCATAAAGAACACCAAGCAGCTATACTAATAACAGTGCAACCTGTCATTCAGGCATGGGCCCTATACCCGGCAACAGGTGCACTTTGTAGTCAGACAAGCATCTGCTGATATTGGTTTGGGCACTACGGATGGAACATACAATTGGAGGTATAGTTTATGTAGGTACTCTAAAGGGATAACTTAATGAGGAAAAGGTTAAGAGCACAAGAAAGCTCCCGCATGGTGCAATACACTGTTGAAGTAACTGAAGTTATAACTATACAATAGTGGGATCTAAACCCCTTGATCTAGAGTAGTAAATATTGTAAAGCAGCTACGGTACTTTCAATATAGGCACCGCTCTCATTATCTTGTAAGCACATAAAGCACATTTTAGAGTTAGAATAAATCCTGTGCACATACATTAATAAATCATAATAGGCTTAAATATAATCATGCACTCTTATAAGATACAGAAGTAAACTAAACAGTAAGTTAACTGTCACATTCACCTAAACACTAAAATAGTAAAGTGGTTAAGAGGTTTATAGAGATTTAAGTGTGATGAACAACAAAACCTAGATGAACATGAAGGACAGTCCATGGTGGCAATCGTTCCTACAGTGTATCAATTCACTCCAGTACGGCTGTATTTATGGGCATTCCATATTAACACAATGGGGTAGCGGCAAAAAGATAAACAATGTCCAGTGTGCTCAAATTTTTGCGATATTGTAGGTACACCTAGACACAACGTATAGACATACAGTATGGGAGCCTGCAAACTTGAGAAAAAAAAACTATGCAATGAAATGTTGGAAGACTGTTAGTCTCACAGTAAATGCAGACAATAAGGAGCCTGTAAACACAATATAATGTAATATATAGACAATGTCAGCATCCCACACAACAGTCTAAATAGCATATATAAAATATAGTTTAGCATGTCAACAGGAAACTGAGATATTGAAGATGCCTATTCAATCTGCAAACAAAAGGTGTGACCTTAGGGTATTAACTTAAATAGTGTGATACAGCCTACCATGTAACTAATGAATATATTCAGGGCCAAACGGTAACAAGGGGGTAATCATATTAATAAAACCAGCAACCATGAAAATCGTAATAACATTTTGTAGATATGACCTTTCAATGTGCAAAAGATTTGCATGTCCGTGTCTTGAGTCCTCACTAACCAACTGCTTTAGGTCCAACATGCATATTCATTATATACTTGGTGAGCTGGAATGCAGACTAGTAAAGAGTTCCATGTTTAAACTGGTGCATAACAGAGCCCCATATTTTTGTGTCTATCTGCTCTCAAAAGTGCTTTAAAGTCGCCAAGGGGCTTACCTTGGATCGCCCAAAATGCAAACCTGCAGGCAGCGGTATGTATTAGAATCCTTTCATGTAGGAGTCTCAAGTGCGGCATCAGGTATGCCATAGAAAGGATAGAGAGGTAAACCCCCGGGATCCCACTGCAGCGTCGTGGAGTGAGTGTAACAACCATAGCAGCAAGGACGCTGAGCCAAAGGCCAGAAACAGCTGAGTGTGGGGCATCTCCGATGAAGCCGTCCTTTGCACAGGTAAGACAATCTCAGTGGGCTCTCCTGTCCAGTGTGCTGCGCTAGCCGGTCCAGCAGATCCAAGTGCGGGGACAGGCAATGTATGGCGTTCCTCAAGCTTAGATCCAATGTCGCTCTGGGATTGTTGCCACCATCAGATGCGCAAGAAGTTCCCTGGGACGGAGGCCGCATGGCCGTCTGTGTAACTGGGGGTAAAGCTTCTACTGCTGCATGGTGGAGATTAATAGTGGCGGGTAGACAAATTCCCGCTGCTATGTAAACATCTGTACTTCGTACTGCCTGGGCCACAGGTGTGAGACCATGGATAGGCGGAGCAGAAATCCTAGGTATAAACTTTTCCAGGAGCCGATGGGAGGCCTCAATAAAGCTCAAAGCCAATGATTCCCAGTTCACCTCGGTCGCCATTAACTGTTATAATATGTCTAAAACAGCAATCGTTATCTTCACTGCATCTGCTTCATCAGCACTTCTTAGGTAGTGGAAATAAGAAATCTCGCAATAGCTGTATCAGATCTACCATTAACTGCTCCCGCGCTCAGCTACTGCGTGCTCACATTAAAGGCCTTGGAATGGAGGCAAATGAGAGAAATAAGGTCCCAAACTCATTGGATCAGATACCTTGTGGCATAAACTGAGAGGGGTCTTCAGTAAAGCCGGGGAACAGTATGTTAGTCGTGAATTTCACCCCAAAAACTGGATCTAGAGCGGGAGCTCCTGTTGTGTGCGACCGATCTCTCAGGCAGTTGGCTCCGCCCCCCCAATTATCAAAAGTTTTGACCGAATTTTGTTGAAGATCAATTAGTTGATAGATAAATGTAATACCTTTTTGTTCCCAAACATCAAACCTATAAGAATCATATCCCTGGAAAAAAATCTGGGATTCCCCTTGATTGCCATAAAGAGTGAATATGGCAACACCATATATTGTTCCAGTTCTATTGACGTGTAGTGACCAGTCTCTAAAAAACAGTCAAAAACAAACTTAATAATATCTACTAAATTATACTTCTTAAAATCTGGTAATGCTAACACAAAACTATTTCTGATAGAAGTAAGTCTACATATCTGAACTCTGGCTCTTTGCTTTTCCAAATAAACTGTCGTATATAGGAGTTAATCAGTTTAAGATCTTTTTTATACAATGACATTGGTAAAGTCTGAAAGACAAATAGAAACTTAGGGAGACATCATTTTAACCAAATTTATTCTGCCAATCAGGGAGATTGGAAGTTTAACTTTGAGATTCTCTGTAAATATAAGCAGATCATCAGCATATAAAGCCAACTTAAGCACTGACTCTCCCCATTTAACTCCTTCGATCAAATCTCTTAAAAAAATGTCCAGTGTTTCTAAGGCTATATTAAACAAAAGAGGAGATTGGAGACATCCCTGCCTTTTGCCCCTACTTTATGTTAAATTGGAAGATAGCTGTGAATTAATGAAAAGCGACTTTGTAGGTATAGAATAGATCAATTTAATCACACCCAAAAAATGTGTGGAGAACCCAAAACTCTCCAGAGAAGTAAACAAATGGTACCATATCAAAGAATGAAAAGCTTTATGTGTATCTACTGTAATAATCATCGCAACTTTATAAAATACCCTCCCCAATTTCCTTTGTGTATCATGGTGGTTCAAAAGTAACTCCAGTTTTCTAATATTATTTATAAGAGTTCTAACTTTAATAAATCCGGTTTGGTCCGGATGAATAATAGAATAATAGCCAGAATCACCATCTGTAGTCGCAAAGCTAAGATTTGTGTATATAATTTTTAATCTATATTTAATAGAGATATATGACGATAGGAATCCATACTCTCTGGGCCTTTCCCTTGTTTCAAAATCAAAGTTAACCTGGACTCTTGTTTTGTTCACAAAATACATAGTAACATAGTAACATAGTAGATTTGGTTGAAAAAGACCCAAGTCCATCTAGTTCAACCTATAAAAATCTAATATACTGTACTTACAAAAAAGCTCCAGTTGACCTAAAATTAATCTCATTAAAATGTGACCCATTTAACATAAGCAATCATATCCCTGAATTCTGTTTCTAGCCAGAAATGTATCCAAACCATTTTGCTAAATGTATCTAAGGTATTAGCATTGACTATCTCATTTGATAAAGAGTTCCAGAATTTGATTGCTCTTACAGTGAAAAAAACATTTCTGTTACAGGAGAATCTCCTTTCCTCCAGCCTTAAATTGTGACCTCTTGTCACAAACAATTTTCTTGGAATAAGCAGAGCTTCTGCCATCTTGAGCCTTGAATATTTGTATATAAAGTATTCATGTCACCTCTCAAGCTCATGTTTTCTAGAGAAAACAGACAAAATATCTTTTAAAAACTTTAAGAAGACATGGAATGATATTTTTCTCTAATATTTTATACATTTCAGCAGGTATAGAGTCTGGCTCAGGGGCCTTATTTAATGTTAGTCATTGGATTGCTAAATTAAGCTCCTCCTCCTGAATGGGGCTATATAAAAGATCTAGTTTATCTTTTTCAACTTTTGGTAGTTTCATTCTATTCCAAAATCCTTATTTAAGTGTTTGATTTACTGGAATAGTATTATATAAATCTTGATAATATTCAGTAAATGTTTCCATAATTTCTTGTTGCGAATGAATATATTTATCTTTCACTTTAATTAGGGTAATGGAGTTTTTACTTTTGAAATCTTTAGAGAGTTTGGCTAAAAAATTCCCAGATTTATTTCCAAATCTCATAAATTGTGAATTTCTTTTAAATTCTAATTTTCTTTCATCCTGTTAAAGATAATTGTCTCTTTCCATTTTTTGCTAAAATATATTCATTTCAATTATTAGGTAAATTGAGCCAAATATATTGATTATATCCCACTTTCTCTTTTTTTTAACTATAAAAGCCAGCATTTTTAAATTACTTAAGGTTATTGGAAAAATCATTTCAGTTCTAGCATTGTATAAGGAAATAGATGATAAGGTGCCCTATGTGTATCCTGTATACTCTTTTTAACAAGCTACGTGGTCAACATACTGTATATGGTTTGGAAACTCCCTTGGTTTTCATGCTTCCATGACTCTCATTCAGCGTGCTACAAATATATTTGTCTTATAAGTTAAATCCTTGTAACATGTTAATACAAATGTGGAGTCAGCTAGGGCTGTATTAGGATCAGCAAAGTGGGAGCCAGCAGCATTTATAAACAGCAAATAGGCAATCAACTACAAAGTCTGGGCACAAGCAACAGAAAAGCGTGTTAAGGACAGGTGACTTCGGTTTGCAGTCATTAAGAGACTGAGGGTTTGTATAGACTGCACAGGTTTGTTAGATACGTTTACAATGGGGTCAATGTAGACAACACAAGAACCATATGATGAATGTTAGGAAGCTAGTAAGCAGACATCTGAGAGACTTGTTAAACAGACACAGGCTCAGATAGTCAACAAAGTGCAGAAGAACTAAGGGAAGAACTAAGGCTTCACAGTATGCACACCCAACAATGGGCACCTGTCATAAAGTTAACAGAGAAGGGATGTTCTCAAGGCCCAATGTGCACATTGTCTTTTAAAGATGGGAGTTTACCCTTCCCCTAAAATAGGCATAACCCATGACAGACGGAGGCCTTTATACAAAAGGAGTCCCTCCAAGAATGTTAAATAGATTTTTCTTACAGATGTATTTGTCCTTAAAAGAATATACAGTAATGCCTATTAGTAAACGCACATATACATCTTCATAAAATAATACTAATTTTCTTACATGTTTTCTGCCCTACAGAATATTATGCTACATGCTGTATGTGTTTTGTTTGCTATCATGCAGCACATCTAACGTTTATGTGGATAAATCTAGTTTCAATCACTTCATAAAACATTTTTATATTTTATTTCATGGCTGAAATTAAAGAGTGGTGTTTGTTGTTTGTTACTATAAAATTTTGTGTGAACAGATCAATAATTGTATTAACCAAATTGTTGGCTAGATTCTTTGACTGCAAAAATGGTTGCCTAGCTTAGACCTGCCAACTTTGAACAATATGCCATAGCAGGCACTATTAGCATTCTGTGCTTTATTATTGTCTATATATTTGTATATATGTATATATATATATATATATATATATATATATATATATATATATATATATATATATATATATATATATATATACTGTATGCCCACTTAAAGAGTTTTGATTAAAGGGACTGTTCAGTTTAAAACAACTTAATTTACTTCTATTATTGATTTTGCTTTATTCTCTTAATTTCTTTTGTCAAATAGCATAATTAAGTAGGCTCAGGAGCGTCAATGGATTACTGTTCAGCTAGCTCCCAGTTGTGAATTGCTGCCCTGACCCTACTTTTTAACAAAGGATACAGAGGGAAGAAAGCAAAATTATAATAGAGATAAAATGGAAAGATGTTGAAAATTGCATGCTCTATCTTAATGTTTAATTTTGATTGTAATGTCCCTTTAAAAGAATGCATGAAAGCCAGTAAGAAGAGGACAATTAAATTAATACAGATAGTTTTTTCAAATAACTGTAGAAGTTGCTAGAATTTTGTTCCAAAACTTTTTTCAATGGCTCTTTTTATATAATTACCAGAAACTAAAAGTAAGTTTAAGAGCCTAGAATAGAATTGGTTTAGAAAATTAATTCAACAAGCACTGGATTAATGTAATCTAAGGTTCTTTAGTGCTGTAAAATGCATTTGTAAAGTATTGCTTCTACAACACCATTTACATCCATTAAGGTTTGCAAACATAATGGAAATCAATTGAAGCGGTGGTGCTTTCAAGTGCTTTGTTTGCTTTCGCATTCATTGCTTGCAGAATTTGACATCATGGATTAACGGGAGCTATAAAATATCCTGTACGCCTTCAACTTCGATGGACCAGAAGAAGAACAGAAAGAAAGAGTCTGTATAGACTGCACTGGCTGATGGATAATAGGGAGGTTTTCATTAGTGTTTCATCAGGTTGCTGTATGCATTCAAAGTAACAAAAATATAAACATGAATTCTTATTATATATAAAATGTAATGAACTTAACAACACAGTAAAGATAAAAGGAAATTAAAATATATTTTATGTATGGGAAAGTATTGTACTACACAATTTTGCATCCAAAAAAATGTTTTAGGAACATTTAAACCATAATAATTGCATTGTTTTGCAATCCAGGGACATAACTCTTGAAAATTCTTGTTTATTTTTTCTCCCCTGCTGTAGTTAATTAATGGCAGATATCTATCATCAAACAATCACTTCATATCATATAGGAGGGGCAGGTTTCTGAATTCCTTGGAATTTAATTTGTGTGTATTAATTTGTGTTTAACAACATATTAACTGAGCCTGAAAATAAATAACCTTAAGGAAACATGAATGCATCACAAAATACTGCTTAAATCAGACAAATCTGCTAGAAACATATTTTTGATGGATTGGAATGCCTCTGTAGAATGTCCTCAATGCAAAATGTTTGTTAAGTTGAAGTGATATAAAACCCCAAAATGTCTTTCATGATTCAGACACTGAGGCCTATTTACTAAAGGTCTTGCGGACCTGATCCGACAGTGCAGATCAGGTCCGCAAGATCTTGCTGAATGCGGATAGCAATACGCTCTCCGTATTCAGCATTGCACCAGCAGCTCACAAGAGCTTCTGGTGCAACACCGCCCCCTGCAGACTCGCGGCCAATGGGCTACCAGCAGGGGGTGTCAATAAACCCGATCGTACTCGATCCGGTTGAATTCTGGCGATTCCTGTCTGCCTGCTCAGAGCAGACGGACAGGGTTATGGAGCAGTGGTCTCGCCAGAAACACGGGCCCACAAGCTCCTTACGGAGCTTGATAAATGGGCCCCAAAGCATGCAATTTTAAACAACTTTCTAATTTCATCAATACCTACCTAGGTATCTCTTCAACACAGAATACCATGGCAACTAAGCAAATTTAATAAAAGAAGTAGAATTTAAACGTTTTTTAAATTATATGCTCTGTCTGAATCACAAAACAACATTTTTGGGTTTCATATCACTTTAATAAGCTGCAACACAGCTGGGTATTGGGGTTTTCTTTTGGTTTTCAAATGGATTGGAATGACCTTGAATCTGAAAATCCCATGCAAAGCATTTTGATTGTTGAGGACCAGTATTTTTTTTTTTATTAATCTTGTACTTCTAGTTTTTGTCAAGCTTATACAAGTGACTTAGGCCTCTAGTTATCAAAGTCTGGCGGACCTGATCCGACAGTGCGGATCAGGTCTGCCAGACTTCACTGAATACGGCGATCAATACGCTCACCGTATGCAGCATTGCATCACAAGAGCTGCTGGTGCAACGCCGCCCCCTGCTGACTCGCGGCCAATCGGCCACCAGCAGGGGGGTGTCAATCAACCGGATCGTACTAGATCGGGTTGATTTCCAGCGATCTGTGTCCGCCTGCTCAGAACAGGCGGACAGGTTATGGAGCAGCGGTCACAAAGACCATAACTGCTGTTTCTGGCGAGCCTGCAGGCTCGCCAGAAACACGGGGCATCAAGCTCCATTCGTAGCTTGATACATATGCCCCTTAGTATAGCACAAATATTCCTCAATTCTCATCAAGCAGTTTTCACATGTATAAAAAAAAGTTTTAGTGCTGGTTTAATGTATTGTGTACACTGCCCCTTTAGATGCTGCATGCAAGCATACAACTTGTATCTCCTTACGAGGGAATTCTCCAATAACCCCTTCATGCCCTTAGGACTCTTCATGTCGTCCTAACACTGCTGGGTTTTAACTCCCTTACGACTTTAATACTAGAAACACTGCACCTCTATGTGTTTAACCCCATAAAAGGGGTTAAACTCATAGTAGAAGAACTTCCAATAAGCAGTGCTAGTCTTACTAGTCAGCTATGTAACATGCACTGCTGATTGGGTCAGCAGCAGTTTACGCTCAGGATCACAATGCTTTGTGGCTCCCAAGCAGTACTTATATGTGTTTAACCCATTTGCCTTATGGAATTAGCAGATTAAAAAGTGTATTGAAAGAATAAAATAAAAATTCTAATTAAAGTGCACAATAAAAATCATAAGAGCACCAATTAAAGTTTGCATCAAGCATATACAGCAAAATGCAGATTTAAATCAAACAGTAAGTTTCTTATTTTAAGTATACCTGTAAACATTATTTTTTACTGGACACAGTGAACACTAAACAAATTTTATTTACAGTGTAATTTCAAAACATAAGGTAAAAATACAAGTACAAAAGGAGTTTGTATTAAAATATACAAGTCACTTATTGTTGTTATAGAAAAAGACGTTTGGTAAACTTGAAGTGATTGCAAGGTAAAAATTGATTTATCCAATAGATATGTAAAATGAAAGCTATAATCTGAACAGGAAGTGTTACTATAGTGATGTTATGTCACAAAATAAACAGACATTCTATAATGATATACCATCATTATAAGTAATGGAAGGAAATAACTACTGAAGTCATGTGTCACATTTGACTACAAGCAACTTTATTAACAAAAACACAGTAGACAAAAAAACACAATATGAAAAAAATCAGATATTTACATAAAGTACAATAACAAATGCTATTCAGAAGTTCAATAGTTCATGTGGTAGGGAATTTAGTAAATTGATACATAATAGATACAAATTTGAATGTTTCTATTTCGAATATTGCATAATTCGAATATTACATTTAAAGAAAGCATAAGAAATACTATTACATATATATAAATTCCAATTTTTTCAAATTCGAATATTGCATAATTCGAATATTACATTTAAAGAAAGCATAAGAAATACTATTACATATATATAAATTCCAATTTTTTCAAATTCGAATATTGCATAATTCGAATATTACATTTAAAGAAAGCATTAGAAATACCATTACAAATATTGCATAATTCGAATACATGAAACAAATGTTAGAATGTTTTACAAACATTCAAAATTCGGAACGAACAAACAAATGTGTTCAAATTAGTTTCATTTTTCAAATGTTGCGAAACATTCGCCCATCCCTAATAGATTGATAGATAGATAGATAGATAAACCAGACTAAAAACAACGTAATACAGTTTGAGGGATATGGGAAACAAAGGTGTGGGGATAGCCTGTGACAATTTAAATGTCACTGAAATAACACATTTGCAAAAGCAATAACTCAGCTGAGGTCTTACTTTGTTATTTATGGTGGGGTAGATTGACAGTAAGATGATGCATGACAGATGTAAAAGAAATGAGCTACGCATTGACATGATTAATAAACACCACTGAGAATTTTATTGTGCGAAGCTTGATATTTATGCTTTTACATAAAAATGTAGGTTTTGTTAAAATCTAATATATTAATCAGTGTTCTTGAAATATTTTTAAGCATTGGATGTTAATACGTCCATTAATCTTTATTAGTTCCTAAACTCTCATTGTCTCATGCATTGCTAGAAACAAAATCAATAAAGTGAAAATGGGTCTTTCTAATGATGAGTGTTAATGTGGTCAAAGGAAGAGTTTTCTATAATTTGCTGGACATAAAGGCAAGGCACTGTGCTAATTAATCTAAAGCTCAATATCTCTAAAATGTGTTTGCTTCTCTGCTCTCTTTTATCCACTATCCTTATACTTCAAATCTCCTTTAATGATGAAAACACCATAATCATATAACTTCCCCAGCCTTCTGCTTTTGGACTATATTTAACTGCATACTGTCTTGTAACCCATCACTCTGACAGTCCCATTTATTAAGCCATCAAGTGCCGGTTTTGTATCTTCTCACATCAGAATCCTTGTGCCAATTATAAATCAGAGTTTACAAGCTGTCATCCATATTAAAATTATAAGACATTCGTGGTATTGAATATATGTTCCAAATCATCATTCATGTTGATTGTAGCCTTTTGTGTCTAGATCAGTGATTTATATATAATAGGTTTTTTGGTCTTGAACACAATAGAAATGAAAAGGATGTTCTTTAATATCTGGAGTTGCAATGAAGAGAATTTCCTGAAGCAGTATAAAAATAACAATATAACAGCTCCCCCACATTACTTTGCCTATTGTGATTATATTCACATTGGTGAAGTAATATTCTTATTAGAATCTGATTATTTTTGGAATTCTTCCCAGGTAGCCTACTCCCCCCCCAGCCCCGGCCCATCCAGACCCCCTCAAAATGACACAAAAATAATGCTTGTCAACAGGCCCTTCCCCTTGACTCAGACCTTGGTTTTATGAGTTGGAAGCTGTGGCGTTTGCTTGCTTGACTTCAGCTCGATTATTCAAACAAGTCTTTCTAAACAAGGGGAACAATATGAATAAATGAATGCATTTCATAAATATTACTAGAAGTATTTTTCTAATGGAAACATATTACAAAGATCCTTCAACTTAAAATTTAAATGCATATTTTAATTTTGGCCTTTCTGTCCCATTAAACTGCTGTGCACAACTAAAACCAAATAGTAACTACTCACTATGTTATTGCATTTTAACCTGTTCATCTCTTTTCAAATCAGTTCTTTTTTATTAGCTTTAAAAAGCTAGATACTGAAGCTCCGCCTCTTTGTACTGGGGGCTGCCATCTTGATGCTCAGATATTCTAACAGTCTTTGACAGAAGCTGTGCTCATTCATAGATCAGTGATATTGTTCACTTTTTGACAACTGTCTCATTTACTTGGAGTTAATTTGTATAAATGATGCATCATACTGCATGATGCATCATGTGAGCGTTACATTTTTCCTTTTTTTTTTTTTACACAGTTTTGTAGTTACACAAAATATTATTTTTAAAAGCACTTAAAGGGACATTAAACACTTTGAGATGGTAATATAAAATGATAAATTGTATATATAAAACAACTCTGCAATATACTTTCATTATTTATTTTGTCCTCTTTGCATGTAATTCCATTCTGAAATTGTGAGCTTTTCAGTTCCTGTTAGAAATGGAAGTGCAGAACACTGTTAAATCCAGCACAACCATTGGCTGCACACTCTAATGACCTATGTATAACTGTCCCTAATTGGCCACAGCAGAGAAGGTAACACAAGTTACAACATGGCAGCTCCCAGTGTTTTATAGACACTAAAACGTTACACTTATTTTGTCACTTTTTAAACAACTAATGAAACTTTAAAAAATACATCTACATGTTAGTCATGGACTAATCTTTTCTTTGAATGCATCATTCTATCTAGCATGTATCTAGTGTTTAATGTCCCTTTAACAATATTATAGAGCAATGCAGACAGTCACTGCAAAAATGTAAAGCTCCTGTTCCCTAACCTGAAGCACATTATATAGTTGTCAAAAAGTTGACAACCTCTTTGATATATAAATGTTCCCTACTTCTGTCACATGAGTATACATGATGTGCTCCAAGATGGCATCCCCAGTATAAAGAGGTGGATCTTCACTATCAGGCAGCTTTTCAGTGGTTAAAATAGGAACACAGCGGGGGCGGAGCCTATGCTTGGAGCGGCAGGACGTGTTTCAGAGAAGCTCCTGTTTATATTCTATTTTCTCTGCTTTTAAAACTTAAATACGAAAGCTATTTGTTCAAGTTTGGTATACCTGGAAGCTGAGATTGTGTACCTGCTATATTACAGACACAGGAGCGGACAATGGACACCCTGGCCTATGTTATCCAAGTGAGCCACGATTAAACTCTGTGTGCTAGGCCACCATTACCTTGGAGTCAGTGAACAGCGTGACTGGGGCTACCGCATTTATTCCCCCAAAAGGCTACAGAGCCTAAACGTACGCAGATACGATACTGTGCTATATTACAACTATCCACCTGGCTTATAATTGTTCTCAGCAAGGACTAACTGGCTGGTAACTGGAGAATACCACTTAAACATGGAGGCTGCGGAGGCCTGGGAGGCGGAGGTGCAGAGGTCAATTGCGGAACATTTCCAGGTCCTTAAAACTCAGTTATGTACAGTGCTCACTCAATTTTCTCAGGCTCCTGGTCGATCTATAAACACTACTGAGAAGCCTACAGTAGAAATGCCTACGTTCCCTGACAGTGTGGTTGTCAAGGAGGAAAGAATAGCTACGCAGGGAGATGTACCCCCGAGTCTTGTGGAGACAATATCGTGTGTATCTCCCTATGGAGGTAAAAGAAATACAGCGGCGAACAGTGATAATATAACTATGAAGTTGACAAGGGGGAGGCCAGATGCAGGGAAGGATTCAGTGAAGGCTGAAGCACCCCTATTGATACGGCGAGCTTATAGAAAGAGCTTAGTGAGCTACCATTGGAATTACAAGTGCCGTATGCTGCAGAGAAAAGGAGCACGATCAGGAGATCAGCCTTTAATTGCATCAGACAGGGCACATAGTTTGGAAGACAATGGTCGGAATATGGAAGATGGGTCCTTTGGTGTAACTGCACTGCTGGACTTTTATTGCCCACAAGAATGGTGGAACGCAATGTGCTTCAAATATTTATTGCAGCAGATGGGACGCTCCGGCGTCGGATAAACTTGTATGGAGTGAGGTGAGCCTCTCGGACAGAGACACATGCAGCCACAATTTGAACAAGCTGCCGTTAAATTGACTCCTGCTAGAAATGTTTCTAAAATACTATTAACAATTGAGTAGCTCTATTTGTGTATCTTTTTTTTATTTTTATTTTTTACCATGTCTATAAGGTGTAATCTTTTGGGGCAGTTGCATATTTGCTGATGTGGATTCATTGCTAAAGGTTACATGAGATCGTTACAGGGTTTATACCCATTATATGTCCTAGAGGTACTTGTTTATATATTGTATTTTGCCTCCCGGCCTGGATGTGATCATGGGACCTATTTGAAATTTTACACTATGCTGCTACACTGATGGTAATTATGGGTAAGAGAAAAATAATTGCCCCACCTCTTCTATGTTTAATATATTTTGTGTGTTGTTGAGACAATAGGCTCAGTGATTGCTCCTTTTGTTTGGTCGCCTACGGCCGAGGCGACAAGACATAAAATTTTCTAGTCCAACTTAGAGTAATTAGCATCTAGAGCAACTCAATGTACTAATTTGAAAACACATAGTTTAGAAATTGGTATTTTGCCCAGTTATTATTATGTAGTAGTATTGGTCAATATGCACGATTAGCCTTCTACACTGACAGGAGTTAAGCCTCTAATATACAAAGGTTCTTTTGAAAACTTCTAGGATTGGGACTTAAACATGATACACCACCTAAAGTACAATGCTACTGATCCCAGCTATTTTAGTGTTAAATTGATTATCAAATCAATGCCCCATACTTTACTATTTGAATATTGCAGGCTGCTTACCGCATCCCCTATGCTAGATATAGTTCTGTAGTTATTTACCATTACTGTGTTTCCTTGTTGGAATACTTCAGTCATGTTCATTAGACAGAATTGAGTTTATAAGGACTCCAGTTACTATACAGCCATTATACCTGTGCTACCTGTGCCCATTATAGAGTTACTGACCTGATAAAATGCTGTCCTAAAGGAGCATACCTCTAATCTTTATGTCTGGCCTGATCCACTATGAATAGATGCAACTTATTTCTAATCAGGTCATGGCCATAATTTAGGTCCACATCTATTTATGCCTTTTATACACCTATATAGGATCTTTTGTTTTAAACTAAACTGCAAGATTATATTATGTCACTGTGGAAATTTTGGGTTAGAGACAATTGTTACTTACGTATGTGCATGATTTCATTTTGTATATCCCTGGTACTGGTTCAGGCCCAACCCTAACATTTCTTGTTTCTAGCAGGTTTCTATCTATGGACTATGCCCCCCCCCCAGGGGGGCTTATTCTTTAAGCAAAGGGACACAGATCCCATCTTTAACTCCCTACAAAAATCATAAGAGTGCTTTATTATAGTTAGAGCTGATAATCCCATCCTCAATACATATATACAACTATAGTCCTGTGGACTCAAAAGGGGTCCTATATGTTATATATTTTAAAAATCTGAGGTTAGTTTTGATGCCCAATGGCCACATAGGAGTATTACAATTTTAGAATTGATTTTGACCACCAGTTCTTTAATACCTAGAGTATTAGAAATGTAAGCTCTCACTTCTGATTTAAATAAGGTTTGTCATGCTTAATGTATTGGCAGTGATATATATTTTCGATTATTGTCCTTATGGGTTAAGGACCTATGTTTGTGGTCATAATAGTTTGTTATGTTCTATGTCATTGATATACTCTCCCATACCCTCTAAATTGAGGTTAGCTGAGTTTATTTCCAGTGGTAGTAGATATATTTCCTTCCCCTCTATGATCGGCTACATTCATTAATAGTTCTGAGGACCCAATAAGGGCCCTATATGTTAAATATCAAAAAAACCTGAGGCCAGTTTTTATGTTTTTAGACCATAAAGGAACAACTACAATTTCAGCACTACTTTTGATTACTTATTGTTCTTGAAATGTAAGTTCTTATTAATTATTCTAAATATGGTTTGTTATGATTAGTGTACTGCCAGTGATGTATGCTCTTGATAATTGCCCTTACGAGTTAAGGGCCGATATTTGTGGTTGCTATGCTTTGTACTGTCGTATTATTTGCCTCAATAAAAAATGAATAAAAATAAAATAAAAATAGGAACACAGCTTTAAAGAGAGCTGCAACAACAGGACAGAAAGCAATAGCATAGTGACTAGTAAACATTTTAATGTCCCTTGGACAGTCTACTCCAGATTTTTTATTGCTTAAAAAGATGGATAATGCCTTTATTACCCATTCCCCATTTTTGCATAACCAACAAGGTTGTATTAATACACTTTTCACCTCTGTGATTACCTTATATCTAAGCCTCTACAGACTGCCCCCTTATTGCAGTTCTTTTCAGTGACTTGCATTTTAGCCATTCAGTGCTGACTCCTAAGTAACTTCATGGCAGTGAGCACAATGTTATCTATATGGCACAAATTAACTAGCGCTTTCTAGCTGTGAAAAACTGTCAAAATGCCCTGAGATAAGAGGTCTTAGATATAAGGATATGAGCCTACCTAGGTTTAGCTTTCAAGAAAGAATACCAAAAGAACAAAGCAAATCTGATGATAAAAGTAAATTGCATGCCTTATCTGAATCATGAAAGATAAATGTTGACTAGACTGTCCCTTTAAGTACTAATATGATAAAACTGCAGTACTGGACAATTATTATATTTCAGATCTTGTGAGATATTATTACTCTATTGCTGGCATTACAAACTTGATTATTACAGCTCTGTCACCAAATACACAATTAATCCACCCAGCAATCTACAAAGGATTATGACAAGCATGTCTTTGTAAGAATGGGTCCATCTTTTTCTTGTGCGAACTTGGCTTCTTTATATAATTGCTAGCAATATAAGGTTTCTTTTGGATAGGCAAAATAAAACAATTTTAAAAATGGGCTTGGAGTTATAAGTTGCCATAAAATAAATATGATTTTACATTTTTGAAGACCAATATTCCATGCACAGTGGGTATTAAAAAGAATCACCCCCTTGAAAATAATCACATTTTGTTGCTTTGCAGCCTGAAATAAAGACAGACACAGTTTTTGTTTATTCAGTTGTAATTACTCAGTGCAACTTATAACATCCAAGTGAAAGATATAACACCAACATGTCAGGCAAAAATAAAGACAATTCAAAAACTGAATCACTCAGTTGGAAAAAGAATCAGAACCTTGTGTCAGTATTTTGTTGAACCACCTTTTTCTTTAATTACAGCCTTTAGTCTGTTGGGATATGTCTCTACTAACTTTGCACATCTAGACTGTGCAATATTTGCTCACTCTTCTTTGCAGAACTGCTCCAGTTCTGTTACATTTGATGGTGACTGTTTGTGAACTGCAGTCTTCAAGTGATGCCACAGATATTCACTGGGGTTTAAGTCTGGGCTCTGACTAGGCCATGAAAGGACATTCACCCTTTTCTCCTTTTTGCTGTGTGCTTTGGGTCATTGTCATGTTGGAAGGTAAACCCTCTTCCCATTGACAACTTCCTGGCAGAGGGCAGCAGATTTTCCTCAAATATTTGACAGTATTTTGCCCCATCCATTATTCCTTCTATCCTGAGAAGTGCTCCAGTGCCTGCTACAGAGAAACACCCCCATAACAGGATATTACCACCTCCATGCTTTACTGTAGGTATGGTGCTATTTGGATGGTGAGCTGGATTGGATTTCCTACAGACATATTGTTTGGTGTTGTGGCCAAATAATTCAATTTTAGTCTCATCTGACCATAACACCTTTTCCCATGTGGCTTCAGAATCTCCTAGGTATGTTATGGCAAAGCTCAGTCATGACTGCATGTGGCCTTTCTTGAGGACTGGCTTTTTTCTTGCAACCCTCCCATACAAGCCACATTTGTGGAGAATTCATGATATTGTTGTCACATGCACAAAATGACCACTCTTTGTCATAAATTCCTGTAACTGACCAGTTTCCTCCTGGCTCTTTCATCCAGTTTGGAGCAACGTCCTGTTCCAGAAAGGGTCTGTGTTGTACCAAATTCCTACCACTTCTTAATAATAGACTTCTCTGTGCTTCTAGGCATTAATAAAGCCTTTGATATTTTCTTGTATCCATCTTCTGACTTGTGCCTGTCCACAACATTATTTCGAAGATCCTTTAAAAATGCCTTGCCACCCATAGTTGAATGTTTGCTTCAGTTGCACTACCAGGCACTGAGCTGCTCCAGGAAAGCTCTTTTCATGCTGAGCTAATCAATATGCACACAGCTGATCACAGTTGAAGGTTAAATTGCTTTGTGTGTGCCGTTGAGAAGGTGATTAGCTATACCTGATTGAGTTTACAAGTAATTTAAGGGGGTGTGATCCTTTTTCCAACTTAGTGATTCTGTTTTTGAATTGTTCTTTATTTTTGCCTGACATGTTGGTGTTATATCTTTCACTTGGATGTTATAAGTTGCACTGAGTAATTACAACTGGATAAACAAAAAATGTGTCTGTCTTTAATTCAGGCTGCAAAGCAACAGAATGGGATTATTTTCAAGGTGGGTGATTCTTTTCAATACCCACTGTCAAAGCAGCAGATATTGTTTAACCCATTGTAACCCTTTTACGAACTCAACAGATTAATACATGCTGTTATAAGCTCTTATAAAACAAGAGATTAGTACCCTTTAACCCCTTGAGTGCTAATGATGGCTCGCTAGCACTCAACCACCTTTAGAGCAATCTGGGGGCTCCCACCAACTCCCACCACGGAGATCAGTCCTGTACAGTGACAGGCATCACCGGGGATTCCCGTTATGTGCGGTGACGTCATGCGCAATGACGTGATGACGTCACCGTGCAACTTTATTTAAAATTTACAATACAAAGTATAGAGAAAGGGGGCATGCTGCTTAAAAAGCCTATATCTCAGGCATCTAAGCAGCTACAGACCCCCAAGACCCACCGTTGGAAAGGTAATCGCCTAACCTTTCCAACGATATAAGTCTTAGGGATCTGGTGGGAAAAAAATCCATTTTTTTTAAATAGTAAAAAACAGAAAAACATTAAATCCAGCTTAGCACTCAAAGGAGAACTTTGTAGAAAAAAACTACAATCCCAGCTTCTTTATACGTTCTTTGAAATTGTTCTACCAATTCAGCTTTGTCGAGCCTCCCATTGCCTGGAAATGATCACTTGAGTGCATTTGTTAGATATAAAGTGTCCTGGTCTCTGTATTGATTTTCATGCAGATGGTTTTGTGTGTGAGTGCCACACCCATGTGCCATTATGCTTTCATAACAACACTTCTGTTCTTCTCTGTCAACTTATCAAATGTTCAATTAGTCTCAGAGACTGTTATAAACAAGATTATATGTTACAGAAGGAGAGGCTTCATTGAATTTCACACATAGGCACCTGTGGGAATAGTGAAGCCTCGGGCCTAAATTTGCCATATTCCTGCTCTCTAAGAAACCGATCAGATCAGATACAAGAGAATTGTCACTCATAGCTTAATGAATCAGTTTAACAGTAACACATAAAAAATATAAAGAGCTCACTTGCTGGACAGTGTTTATGACCATAGTCAGTCATGATTTTTACATCAAAGAGACATAAAATTGCAGTCATTTCTTAGAACATATTCTTATTGCACTATTGATTGACTGTTACTATGTGTTAAATACATATAAAAGTGTTAAACACATAGCTAAAGTCAGCTTCAGAGGATCAATACACTTCTGCTCCTGAGCTGAACATGGCTTGTGGTTGGTGAATTCACACATATGCCTGCAGAAGTGTTGATTGCCTCACTTGCCACTTTCAGCTACAGACCAGTAGTGCATTGCTGTACTGGTGCTGATTTTAGCTAGGTGTTTAATCATTTGCAGATTTTAAACACATAGTTTAAATGCATGCAATAGTGCAAAAACATAATAGTCTTACAAATTAGAACATTTTAAATATTGCATTTTATGTCCCTTTAAATAAGGGTCTCTATGTTACAACAATATATAGGGTAGTATCTAGTGATAGTCTAAGGTTAATTATACAATATTGATTATATTTTAGATTAAATACAATGGATGAAAATGACATCATGCATAGTGGCATTTTGCAGATCATCATTTTAGATGTATTTTTTTGGTCCTGTAAGCCACTTTTTTTCATTCTAGCCTATCATGTTATCCTCATTTCTAGCACCTTTAAATAATTTGGACCACAAAAACATGTGGGCTGAGAAAAAAAAGAATCCATCTAAAAAGCCTTTCTGCGCACAAAACTCTGCTTTTTTATCAGTTAGTTCTGTCAACTAAGGGTTAATAAACTTGTGTTCTCATTATATAACTGACTAATTAGCAAAGGGATTATTCTATTTAAAAGGCAGAATTGTTCAAATTAGTATGTCTCTGATGAAGGCGTAATCCGAAACCCGTCAGGCTCCATACCTTCCTCTTCCAAGAGGCATGCTTTTAATCGTATGTAATATGTGCTACCAATACAGTCTGAAAAGTGGTATTCATCGTACTACACCAAACCTCTTTATTACTTACATCTAACAAATTAGAACATTTTAAATATTGCATTTGAACTCCCTTTAAATAAGGGTCGTTATAATTCAACAATATCTAGGGTAGTATGACAGTATATCAGTAAGATGGCATCATGTAAAGTGGCATTTTGCCGATCATCATTTCAGATGTATTTTCTTGGTCCAGTAAGCCATTTTTTCTAAATCATCATGTTATCCTCATTTATAGCACTTTTAATTGCCTTTTTTCTCCTATACCTCTCTTCTTGCTCTGCATAGATCACTGACCATATAAACAGCCGCTGACTTGCAAGTTCAGATGACTGGCACTTTTGAGGTTTAGGAGTGAAACAGCAAAGATTGTGGGTGCACATACCTCCCAACATTTGTGGCTGGGTATTAGGAACTCAGGAGGTTGAGGGGGTCGGTCTGTGTTGGGAGGGGGGATCATGAGTGTTTAGTGGGTAGGATTTTGTGTGTGTATGGGCGGTATGTGGGAAGGGTTTAGGGAAATTCTTCATATAGTGATATATGGTTGTCTCAGAGGAAGAACGGGACAGAGCTCAGAATTAGGGACTGTCCCTCTAAAGTAGGGAGAACTGCCATTGCCTCCAACTGCTGTTCCCTAGTATCAGATTGCTCCAAGTAGATTGCTCTGGCATCATCTTATGATAATGATGTATGGGAATGATTAATAAGATAAATAATCAGAAGATTGGCAAATTAAATCCTGACTTTCAGCCCTTCCCCTTAGTTATGATGAGCCAATGACAAGCAAGCCTCTATGTAACAGTTTTTAAGTAGTTATTCTTAAAAATCCTCATATTATTATATGTAGGGCAGTCTAGCCAGGAGTCTAGTATTCGACTGGAAAGCAGTATTCCAGCAGTCTGTTCAGTAAAATTTGCACAAAAAACTGGTTACTTAAATGTCTTCGGATTGCCAGCTACATTTTGAAGGTCTCCTATGATTCTATATATTACAACTATTGCACAGAAAGAAGTGACACTGTTTTTGCTCATCACCAGGCATTAATAGCAGCAAAGGAGAGTAAAAAACTAAATAAATATACTTATGTGTTCCCAGCAGTCCTGAAGGTTGTTAGAATATTGTTGGGAGGTTACAAGTAGCCACAGGGGCAACAAGTCTGCTTTGTGTTTTTACTGGTAACCATGATGATGTAAAAACACTGCTCTGTGTGTGCCACAGGAAATCAAGGGATATTTCTATTGTGTGTGTTACTGAACAAGATATAAAATCCAGCAGTTATGTTAGGGACTAGGATGAAGCCTAAAATAGAGATGGGTTGGGGCATTGTGTGACCCTTCCTACTACTGATGCCCAATCACCTACAGGAAGTAAAAAGCAAACAGGAATGTGCAATATATATAGGCAGACTGTAACCTAGTTTTTTTTCTACCAAGGATTCATTTGACTTCTGCCCATGTGATTATCACTTTTTTTAGTTGTAAATGTTACTACTTAATCATAGAGTATATATTTCTGCATAATTATCAAAGGGAAAAGTGCATATATAAAAGTCTAAAACAAGTTTCATCATTACTATAGGAGCACATGGAAGGCCATTTGCCTCGCCTTCCTGTAGAGAGCCCAGCTCCCTTGTGGGGCTGTAGCAGGAAATAATGGAAGCTGCAAAAAATGAAGTTAAAAACTATTATTAAAAGGTAAATTCGTTTTAAAATGATGAATAATTTCTGTTAAGTATAACCCACTGTTTAGTGTTTTTTTTTTTCTTACAACAATGAAGCACACTGTTCCCTTGCATATCCTTTATGCTGTCTGTCATCTTGTCAGTTAAAGACTGGAGGTAATTAATTCAGAGTACTGTCACTGCTCTAGATGTCAAACTAAAATGCCTCACTGAAATATTTAAAATAGATGTATCTCACATCTAGAGTGTGAGCCCTGTAAATCTGAACTTTATGTGACTTTTTGCAGACACTAAAGGAGAATGGGAAAGTATCCTCTTTTGAACTTGTTCTTGGATTATAAATTGTCCTTGTTTTGCTCCACCAGTAGAAGGGAACATTTTTCATTGTCTGCTTTAATGTGAAATAAAAAACAGCAGCCTGATTGGGTTTGTTGCTTAGCTTACACATCTTCTCCAGCACTAACATTTTGAAGCTACAGTAGAACTGTCACAGCTTGACAGATATTTACAGCAGAAGTGCTCTCTCCACACTTTACTGAATCTATCTGTTCCTAGGAGCCTGTCACCATCTATAATTCATTGCAAAGCTAACTTCTGTAGTTCATAGCCCCTGTGAATATCTATCTATAGATAGAGCTAGATATATTCATAGTTAGATATGGAAGGTTTTAGTTGTATTAGTTCCAGAGGTGAAGAATTTGTTAATAGTTAGTAAAATAAAATGATGTCTCTCTAGATAAATTTATGGAACATAAGAAACCCTTTGTAAAAAGTATATTTTACTTAGCATTGTCTAATAATTCCTACACATACAATCAAATCCTCTTTTTAAAGGTAAGGTTAATTTAAAAATGTTTTGCAATGGATTTGAAATATTGCATTACAATTGCTGTAGCCAGTTTTAGAAAACATTAGAAAATAAATCTTGCATTTGCCTCCTCACTGCTTCAATTGCTCTGAAGCATTTTTTTAAAAGTAACAACAGGTGCAATTAAGGTTGCCACCTCAGCCATTTTTTCCGGGACACTTATGAGTTACACATGCTGCAGGGTGTGCAGGAAGGAACATGTATTGTGTTTCTGGACAGCACTATTCATATTCCTCCCTGTACACCCTGCCGTATGTGTAACTTGTTCTGTATTTTAAGGGACGGGTGGCAACCCTAGGTGCAATGTGGGCAATTCAGCATGTATTTGGATGCACCACCTACTTGAAGCTTTGCAGATAGTAGTGAGGCGATGAATAAGCGAAAACGAAGATAAAATATTCATATATTCATTCTCAAATGCTTTGCATGCTAACAGTTGTAATAAAATGTGTTATGTTTACTGTCTCTTTAAGGATTAATCAGAATCATTTATTTGTCAAGTATAAAAAATATACAAGGAATTTTTCTTGGTGTCAAAGTTGTAAAATGTATAAACAAATTATAAAAAAGTGTCAGTGTCACTAAAACGCACAATTTTATAGAATCTGACAATTATAAAAATGTGCAATAATAAAATATGTGCAAATAAATGCAATAAAGTGAAAGAAAGAAAAAAGGCACACAATGTTGTGAAACCCACCTTAAATGTGTGCAATAATCTATTCTGTGCAAATATATGCAATGAGAAAAAAATCTTCTGCTTAAAAGCACAGTCAAGGGTCATAGGCTTAAGCCTTAAAGGGACACTGAACCCAAATTTTTTTCTTTCGTGATTCAGATAGAGCATGCAATTTTAAGCAACTTTCCAATTTACTCCTATTATAAAATATTCTTCATTCTCTTGGTATCCTTATTTGAAAATCAAGAATGTAAGTTTAGACGCCGGCCCATTATTGGTGAACAACCTGGGTTGTTCTTGCTGATTGGAGGATAAATTCAACAACCAATAAACAAGTGCTGTTCATGGTTCTGAACCAAAAAAAGTTGCTTAGATACCTTCTTTTTCAAATAAAGATAGCAAGAGTACGAAGAAAAAGATAATAGGAGTAAATTAGAAAGTTGCTTAAATTTACATGCTCTATCTGAATCACAAAAGAAAAAAATTGGGTACAGTGTCTCTTTAATATCACATTCATTACATTCATTAAAAGGCATATTTATTTAGGTGAAATAAAATCTTCCAATGAAATTGCATTCAGGAGGACTATACCCAATAGGAATTAGACTTGCTTGAAGTAAGGGGAATTATAAGCAGCAACACCTCAGTGTGCCAGTTTCTATACACTTAAAGGGACACTAAACCCAATTTTTTTTCTTTCATGCTTCAGATAGAGCATGCATTTTTAAGCAACTTTCTAATTTACTCCTATTATCAAATTTTCTTCGTTCTCTTGCTATCTTTATTTAAAAAGCAGAAATATGATGCATAAGAGCCGGTGTCTTAAATTAAGTTGTCTACCATTGGAATTTCACTACCGTGTCACTTCCGGTGACGTGTAGTCAGCTGCTGGAGGGTTGTGGCGCTCTCTGCGCATGTTTAAGGCACAATAAATAGCGCTCACTGGAGGCCCAACCTCCTACACACAGCTGTTTAAGGCAGAATAGCTGACAACTTACTTTAGAACACCGGTGTTCTAAAGTAAGTTGTCTACCGCGTAGGAATTACCGCCCGATCGCTCTCTGTCCTCTCCATAACACAGATTTTATTTTGCAATCATTTTGAAATAGTTTTTACTTGCTGTATTTAGGAATTACCGCCCGATCGCTCTCTGTCCTCTCCATAACACAGATTTTATTTTGCAATCTTGTATTTAGTTCCTTTTTCGCCGTTCTATACCTTTATAGCAATATCTCAAAATAATTTGCGATATTGCTATAAAGGTATAGAACGGCAAAAAAAGAAATAAATACAGCAAGTAAAAACTATTTCAAAAGTATTGCAAAATAAAATCTATGTTATGGAGAGAAGGACAGAACGATCAGGCGCCAATTCCTACGCGGTACACAACTTACTTTACAACACCGATGTTCTCAAGTAAGTTGTCAGCTATTCTGCCTTAAACAGCTGTTTGTAGGAGGTTGGGCCTCGAGCGCATGAGCAGTGAGTGCCACAAACCTCCAGCAGCTGATTAAAGTCACCGGAAGTGACGCGGTAGTCACATTCCTACGCAGTAGACAACTAACTTTAGAACACCGGCCCATTTTTGGTTAAGAACCTAGGTTATGCTTGCTTATTGGTGGCTTAATGTAAGCCACTAATAAGCAAGCGCTATCCATGGTGCTGAACCTAAAATGGACTGGCTGCTAAGATTTACATTCCTGCTTTTTAAATAAAGATAGCAAAGGAACAAAGAAAAATTGATAATAAGAGTAAATTTGAAAGTTGATTAAAATGTCATGCTCTATCTGAATCATGAACGAAAAAAATGTGGGTTTAGTGTCCCTTTAATAGTCATGTAACAGAACTCACCTGTCACATACAGGGATATGAGGAACCCATTAGGCAGAGCAGACTGTATGCACTGTGGGATTGTTATAAAATTAATTGCAAATAGTGATTACATGGCTCATTATGCACCAGGTATTCTCATGGCTTTACTAACCAAAAGAACAGTAAGCAATGGGGTACACTGAGCGCCTACCTAAAATAAGACCTTGGCTTTGGAAATTTGACTCCTAGTAGTCAATATACAGTTTAGATAAAGGTGGAGGTTACCAAAGCGCCAAATAAAGGCTGGGTCTGAGCCAATAATAGTTAAAATCACAATTAGCATAAAAAGTGCATTTATTCATACAGATTCACAAATAAAAAACAAGTAAAAACAGGTAACAAACAATTAAAATTAAAATAATGTAAAATTGCGCAAAAAAGACCGATTCGAAATGCTAGCCTTGATCAGTGGCTAGTAAAAACACTTGGAAAGCCTGGTTTCCCAATACACAATATTTCAAATAATGTCTGGATACCATATAACCACTTCGAGAGTGGACTAATAAAGGTGGGACATGTTAGTGTCCTAAAATACGTCTAAGGTGTGTAGCAGGTTATTGCTTTCAAAATTAAGTAGGTCAGAATTATCTTGCTAATTAACGTAGCGTGTGTGACATACAATAAATGTCACACAGGTTACTACCTTAAACGACATTTATTGTATGTCACACACGCTACGTTAATTAGCAAGATAATTCTGACCTACTTAATTTTGAAAGCAATAACCTGCTACACACCTTAGACGTATTTTAGGACACTAACATGTCCCACCTTTATTAGTCCACTCTCGAAGTGGTTATATGGTATCCAGACATTATTTGAAATATTGTGTATTGGGAAACCAGGCTTTCCTAGTGTTTTTACTAGCCACTGATCAAGGCTAGCATTTCGAATCGGTCTTTTTTGCGCAATTTTACATTATTTTAATTGTTTGTTACCTGTTTTTACTTGTTTTTTATTTGTGAATCTGTATGAATAAATGCACTTTTTATGCTAATTGTGATTTTAACTATTATTGGCTCAGACCCAGCCTTTATTTGGCGCTTTGGTAACCTCCACCTTTATCTAACCAAAAGAACAGTTGTACAAAAAGAGGAAATGTGCACAGCAGGGTGATACAGGATACTGAAAGAGACAGAATGAAAGGGAAAGATCAATGGGGAAAAATAGACACGAGCAGACTTAGAAACAAGTAATAAACAGAGAAAAAAAAAACATAATTGGCAACATTTAAAAAAAATTCCAGGGACACTTTTGAGCATAAACACGCCCATTTATGGATTGCATAGCCCCACCCACTCCAATCCACCTCAAAACAAGCACGTGCAATACTAGTAGTATAATTTAGCTATACTGATTGCCAATCAAGTTAAAATAAACTTTTATTACTCAGAAAGAGCATGCAGTTTTCTTTTAACACACTTTCTAATTTACTTCCATTATCAAATCTTTTTATACGCACACTTTCTGGGGAACAAGATCCTACTGAGCATGTGCACAAGCTCACAGGGTATACATATACTAGTCTGTCATTGGCTGATGTCTGTCAGTGGGGGCTAGAAAATGGGTGAAAAAATAAATTTGTCAGAAAAAAATCTACTGCTTATTTGAAATTCAGTGTTATTGTATTGTCTATTTATTATGCACTTGTTAATTATGCAATTCTATTGCACTGAGTGCTCCACAAGGAAAAAAATGATACTTTCACAATTCTGACAGTGCATGTTATGTTTAAACTCACTTTTATTATCAAATGTAGTTTGTTCTCTTGGGTACCTTTGTTGAAAAGAATATGTACATATCCTTAGCAGCAGCAATGCACTACTGCAGTATTTTTCAACCAGTGTGCCACGGCACACTAGTGTGCCGTGAGAGATCCTCAGGTGTGCCGCGGCAGACTGAGAACAGTGTGACATATTTTTTAAACTTTGCTTGTTTTGATGTGACAGGCTCATCAGGCAGACAGGCAGGCATCATTTACAACCATGACATATTGACATTCATTCACAGACAATCATTATGATGTATAATATATGCTGTATTATTCTACAATATGTGATTTTGTAAAATTTTGGGATGGTGGTGTGCCGCACGATTTTTTAGTGTAAAAAAGTGTGCCACGGCAAAAAAAATGTTGCAAATCACTGCACTACTGGGATCTAACTGTTGATTGGTGGCTACACAGATACCCACCCTGGTATAACACATCTCATTCCTCCCCTTACATAACTACACATTGCTTCAATATAACAGACTAGTCCTAAAGCCCGTGTACATGGGCCATTTTCTGCAGTGCAGGGGCCCACCCGCCCGACCACACCCCGTCACGCCTGTCACCACGCCCCGCCACAAGCGCTCCTGCATGGTCACACCCCGTCATGCCTGCTCCCGCCCACCCTCTCTGCTGTCTGATCCTCATGCTTCCTTACGGCCAGGTATGTTTATCTCATGCTGCAGTCTCTACTGCATGACAGCTTCGGACAAACATACCTAGTCTTATGATATAGGATGAGCACTCAGCACAGATAACAAAAGACTAGAAAAACTTACATACAGCAACTAAGAGTAGAGACTAGAGATAATGAAGTTAAATCATAAGCCACAGCGCCCTCTGTGGTTAAAGTACTGAACTGCACGCAATATTAACTAAATACAATAGAACAAAGGACACACTTAAAATGCATGTACAGGGAACCAAAAAACAAACAGCACTGTGTTTAAAATGCTGGTGCACAGAGCATACTTAAATACACTCTGGAAACAGCTATAGCTTTTATTAGAAGCATTTTTATTAATTAATGTATAATGAAAAAATGCTACTATTTATAAGTGAAATGTACCCATGTGAATTTCAATTTTGGCTGGAATGTCCCTTTAACAGTGATTTCAAAGGATATGGTATCTGAGAAGGTGTATATATGTGTGGGGATTTGTATGTGTATGAATGTATGTATATATATATATATATATATATATACAGTGGATATAAAAAGTCTACACACCCCTGTTAAAATGGCAGGTTTCTGTGATGTAAAAAAATGAGACAAAGATAAATCATTTCAGAACTTTTTCCACCTTTAATGTGGCCTATAAACTATACAACTCAATTGAAAAACAAACTGAAATCTTTTAGGTGAAGGGATGTAAAAATAATAAAAAAAAATAATATGGTTGCATAAGTGTGCACACCCTTAAACTAATACTTTGTTGAAGCACCCTTTAATTTTATTACAGCACTCAGTCTTTTTGGGTATGAGTCTATCAGCATGGCACATCTTGACTTGGCAAGATTTGCCCACTCTTCTTTGCTAAAACACTCCAAATCTGTCAGATTGCGAGGGCATCTCCTGTGCACAGCCCTCTTCAGATCACCCCACAGATTTTCAATTGGATTCAGGTCTGGGCTCTGGCTGGGCCATTGGAAAACTTTTTTTAAATAATTTTTTTATTGAAGTTATGCGGCAATACAAAAAAAAAACAACATACATTGATAAGCGTGTAACAGTAAATGCACTTCAGTCGTTTGTTGCTAAACATTGTCGAACATAAAAAGACAATTGAGATCGAAAGCAACAAAACTTGCAACGATGTCTGACAGCAAATTAGTTTCACACACCTCTAGTTTTTTATATATATTAGCAACACTGGCTGACTAGTGAGAAGGCCTCTTATGGACCCATTAGCTACGTGTAAATGGAGCAATATATGATAGTCAGATTTGCGGCTGCTACTGGGCCTATGGGTAGCTTATAGTAAAAATATTTTGTGTGCGGGGGAGATATCAGCGGGCAAGCGCCGCTTATTAAATGGGGGAAAGATGTGGAGGGGCGGAGCTGCATAGGAAAGGCTCAAAAGATGGGTAAATATTATATCTGATCATCTACAGGGGAGTTATAGGGCAAAATGTACTTTATAGCATAGGTAGGGGGAGAGTCCTATTATCATGTCATGAAGAATATACAAAGACCAACTGCTTGCCTTTAAATGAAAGTCTAACTGTACCTTATATTAAGTATAGGATTACATAAGAGCTTCCTAGGAACTATTGCAAAACTTTAATCTTCTTCTGGTGAAGCCATTCCTTTGTTGATTTGAATGTATGCTTTGGGTCGTTGTCATGCTGAAACATGAAGTTCCTCTTCATGTTCAGCTTTCTGGCAGAAGCCTGAAGGTTTTGTGCCAATATTGACTGGTATTTGGAACTGTTCATAATTCCCTCTACCTTGAACGCCCCAGTTCCAGCTGAAAAAAAACAGCCCCAAAGCATGATGCTACCACCACCATGCTTCACTGTGGGTATGGTTTTCTTTTGGTGATGTGCAGTGTTGTTTTTGCGCCAAACATATCTTTTGGAATTATTGCCAAAAAGTTCAACCTTGGTTTCATCAGTCCATAACACCTTTTCTCACATGCTTTTGGGAGACTTCAGATGTGCTTTCTCCAACATTGGTGTGTCCGGTCCACGGCGTCATCCTTACTTGTGGGAATATCTCTTCCCCAACAGGAAATGGCAAAGAGTCCCAGCAAAAGCTGTCCATATAGTCCCTCCTAGGCTCCGCCCACCCCAGTCATTCTCTTTGCCGTTGCACAGGCAACATCTCCACGGAGATGGTTAAGAGTATGTGGTGTTTAGTTGTAGTTTTTTTATTCTACTATCAAGAGTTTGTTATTTTAAAATAGTGCTGGTATGTACTATTTACTCTGAAACAAAAAAAGAGGAAGATTTCTGTTTGTGAGAGGAAGATGATTTTAGCAGCAGTAACTAAAATCGTTTGCTGTTTCCACATAGGACTGTTGAGATGAAGTAACTTCAGTTGGGGGAAACAGTTAGCAGACTTTTCTGCTTAAGGTATGACTAGCCATATTTCTAACAAGACTGTGTAATGCTGGAAGGCTGTCATTTTCCCCTCATGGCCGGTAAGCCATTTTCTTAGTCTCAAACAGAATAAAGGGCTTAATATGGGCTATAAAACTGGTAGACACTTTTATGGGCAAAATCGATTGATTTATTTGAGCATTTTATACATGTTTATGTCTGAAATTTACACTTATAAGCTTGGGGAACGTTTTTTAACGTCAGGCACTGAGTTAGACACCTTTCCAGTCAGGAAGGGCCTTCCCAGTTGTAGGCTGAGCCTCATTTTCGCGCCATTACTGCGCAGTTACTTTTGAGAGCAAGACATGCAGATGCATGTGTGTGGATCTGAAAGTGGTTGGAAAAGTTCCTAGAAGGCTTCTTTTGGTATCGTATTCCCCCCTGGGTTTGGTAAAGTCGCAGCAAAGGCTGTAGCTGGGACTGTAGAGGGGTTAAAACTGTAACAGGCTCCGGTTTCTTTATTTTAAGGGTTAATGCTCTGAAAATTGGTGTGCAATACTTTTAATGCTTTAAGACACTGTGGTGAAAATTTGGTAAATTTTGAACAATTCCTTCATACTTTTTCACATATTCAGTAATAAAGTGTGCACTGTTTAAAATTTAAAGAGACAGTAACGGTTTTGTTTTAAAACGTTTTTTGTACTTTCTTGACAAGTTTAAGCCTGTTTAACATGTCTGCACCTTCAGATAAGCTATGTTCTATATGTTTGAAGATCAATGTGTCTCCCCCTTCAAAATTGTGTGATAATTGTGCCATAGCGTCCAAACAAAGTAAGGACAGTACTGCCACAGATAGTAAAGTTGCCCAAGATGATTCATCAGATGAAGGGAGTAGACATAGTTCTACATCATCTCCTTCTGTGTCTATGCCAGTTTTGCCCACGCAGGAGGCCCCTAGTACTTCTAGCGGTCCAATGCTTATTACTATGCAACAATTGACGGCAGTAATGGATAACTCCATAGCAAATATTTTATCCAAAATGCCTGCATATCAGAGAAAGCGCGATTGCTCTGTTTTAAACACTGAAGAGCAGGAGGGCGCTGATGATAATTGCTCTGTCATACCCTCACACCAATCTGAAGGGGCCATGAGGGAGGTTTTGTCAGATGGGGAAATTTCAGATTCAGGAAAAATTTCTCAACAGGCTGAACCTGATGTTGTGACATTTAAATTTAAATTAGAGCATCTCCGCGCACTGCTTAAGGAGGTGTTATCTACTCTGGATGATTGTGACAGCCTGGTCATTCCAGAAAAATTATGCAAGATGGACAAGTTCCTAGAGGTTCCGGTGCACCCCGACGCTTTTCCTATACCCAAGCGGGTGGCGGACATAGTGAATAAGGAGTGGGAGAAGCCCGGCATACCTTTTGTCCCCCCTCCTATATTTAAGAAATTATTTCCTATGGTCGACCCCAGAAAGGACTTATGGCAGACAGTCCCTAAGGTCGAGGGGGCAGTTTCTACTCTAAACAAGCGTACTACTATCCCTATCGAGGATAATTGTGCTTTCAAAGATCCTATGGATAAAAAATTGGAGGGTTTGCTTAAAAAGATTTTTGTACAGCAAGGTTACCTCCTGCAACCCATTTCGTGCATTGTTCCTGTCACTACAGCAGCGTGGTTCTGGTTCGAGGAACTAGAAAAGTCGCTCAGTAGAGAGACTCCGTATGAGGAGGTTATGGACAGGGTTCACGCACTCAAGTTGGCTAATTCTTTTATTTTAGATGCCGCTTTGCAATTAGCTAGATTAGCGGCGAAAAATTCAGGGTTTGCAATTGTGGCGCGCAGAGCGCTTTGGCTAAAGTCTTGGTCAGCGGATGTATCTTCCAAGACAAAATTGCTTAATATCCCCTTCAAGGGTAAAACTCTCTTTGGACCAGAATTGAAAGAGATTATCTCAGACATCACTGGGGGAAAGGGCCACGCCCTCCCGCAAGATAGGCCTTTCAAAGCCAAGAATAAGTCTAATTTTCGTTCCTTTCGCAATTTCAGGAACGGACCGGCTTCCAACTCCGCATCCTCTAAACAAGAGGGTAATGCTTCACAAACCAAACCAGCCTGGAAACCCATGCAAGGCTGGAACAAGGGTAAGCAGGCCAAGAAGCCTGCTGCTGCTAACAAGACAGCATGAAGGAGTAGCCCCCGATCCGGGACCGGATCTAGTAGGGGGCAGACTCTCTCTCTTTGCTCAGGCTTGGGCAAGAGATGTTCAGGATCCCTGGGCACTAGAAATAGTCTCTCAGGGTTATCTTCTGGAATTCAAGGAACTACCCCCAAGGGGAAGGTTCCACATGTCTCACTTATCCTTAAACCAAATAAAGAGACAGGCATTCTTACATTGTGTAGAAGACCTGTTAAAAATGGGAGTGATACACCCAGTTCCAACGGCGGAACAGGGAATGGGATTTTACTCAAATCTGTTTGTGGTTCCCAAAAAAGAGGGAACTTTCAGACCAATTCTGGATTTAAAGATCCTAAACAAATGTCTCAGGGTTCCATCGTTCAAAATGGAAACCATTCAAACGATTCTACCTACAATCCAGGAAGGTCAATTTATGACTACCGTGGATCTAAAGGATGCGTATCTACATATTCCTATCCACAAGGATCATCATCAGTTCCTAAGGTTCGCCTTTCTGGACAAACATTACCAGTTTGTGGCGCTCCCATTCGGGTTAGCCACTGCTCCAAGGATTTTCACAAAGGTACTCGGGTCCCTTCTAGTGGTCCTAAGACCAAGGGGCATTGCAGTAGTACCTTACTTGGACGACATTCTGATACAAGCGTCGTCTCTCTCAAAGGCAAAGGCTCACACAGACATCGTTCTGGCCTTTCTCAGATCTCACGGATGGAAGGTGAACATAGAAAAAAGTTCCCTGTCTCCGTCGACTAGAGTTCCTTTCTTGGGAACAATAATAGATTCTTTAGAAATGAGGATTTTCCTGACAGAAGTCAGAAAGTCAAAGCTTCTAAACGCTTGTCAAGTTCTTCATTCTATTCCACGTCCTTCCGTAGCTCAGTGCATGGAAGTGGTAGGGTTGATGGTTGCAGCAATGGACATAGTTCCTTTTGCACGAATTCATCTAAGACCATTACAACTGTGCATGCTGAAACAGTGGAATGGGGACTATACAGACTTGTCTCCAGTGATTCTAATAGATCAGAAGACCAGAGACTCACTCCGTTGGTGGCTAACCCTGGACCACTTGTCCCAGGGAATGAGCTTCCGCAGACCAGAGTGGGTCATCGTCACGACCGACGCCAGTCTAGCAGGCTGGGGCGCGGTCTGGGAATCCCTGAAAGCTCAGGGACTATGGTCTCGGGAAGAGTCTCTTCTCCCGATAAACATTCTGGAACTGAGAGCGATATTCAATGCTCTCAGGGCTTGGCCTCAACTAGCAAAGGCCAGATTTATAAGATTCCAATCAGACAACATGACGACTGTTGCTTATATCAATCATCAGGGGGGAACAAGGAGTTCCCTGGCGATGAGAGAAGTGACCAAAATAATAGAATGGGCGGAGGACCACTCCTGCCACCTATCTGCGATCCACATCCCAGGAGTGGAAAACTGGGAGGCGGATTATCTGAGTCATCAGTCATTCCATCCGGGGGAGTGGGAACTTCACCCGGAGATCTTTGCCCAATTAACTCAATTATGGGGCATTCCAGACATGGATCTGATGGCATCTCGTCAGAACTTCAAGGTTCCTTGCTACGGGTCCAGATCCAGGGATCCCAAGGCGGCTCTAGTGGATGCACTAGTAGCGCCTTGGACCTTCAACCTAGCCTATGTGTTTCCACCGTTTCCTCTCATTCCCAGGCTGGTAACCAGGATCAAGCAGGAGAGGGCCTCGGTGATCTTGATAGCTCCTGCGTGGCCACGCAGGACTTGGTATGCAGACCTGGTGAATATGTCATCGGTTCCACCATGGAAGCTACCTTTGAGACAGGATCTTCTGGTACAGGGTCCATTCGAACATCCAAATCTAGTCTCTCTCCAGCTGACGGCTTGGAAATTGAACGCTTGATTTTATCTAAGCGTGGGTTTTCGGATTCTGTGATAGATACTCTGGTACAAGCCAGAAAACCTGTAACTAGAAAGATTTACCATAAAATATGGAAAAGATATATCTGTTGGTGTGAATCCAAGGGATTCTCATGGAGTAAGATTAAGATTCCTAGGATCCTTTCCTTCCTACAAGAGGGTTTGGATAAGGGATTATCAGCGAGTTCTCTAAAGGGACAGATTTCTGCTTTATCTGTCTTGTTACACAAACGACTGGCAGCTGTGCCAGATGTTCAAGCATTTGTTCAGGCTCTGGTTAGGATTAAGCCTGTTTACAGACCTTTGACTCCTCCCTGGAGTTTAAATCTAGTTCTTTCAGTTCTCCAAGGGGTTCCGTTTGAACCTTTACATTCCATAGATATTAAGTTGTTATCTTGGAAAGTTTTGTTTTTGGTTGCTATTTCTTCTGCTAGAAGAGTTTCTGAGTTATCTGCTCTGCAGTGTTCTCCGCCCTATCTGGTGTTTCATTCAGATAAGGTTGTTTTGCGTACTAAGCCTGGTTTTCTTCCAAAGATTGTTTCCAACAAAAATATTAACCAGGAGATAGTCGTACCTTCTTTGTGTCCGAATCCAGTTTCAAAGAAGGAACGTTTGTTACACAATTTAGACGTAGTCCGTGCTCTAAAATTCTATTTAGAAGCTACAAAAGAGTTCAGACAAACATCTTCTCTGTTTGTCGTCTATTCTGGTAAAAGGAGAGGTCAAAAAGCGACTGCTACCTCTCTTTCCTTTTGGCTTAAAAGCATCATCCGATTGGCTTACGAGACTGCCGGACGGCAGCCTCCTGAAAGAATCACAGCTCACTCTACTAGGGCTGTGGCTTCCACATGGGCCTTCAAGAACGAGGCTTCTGTTGATCAGATATGTAAGGCAGCGACTTGGTCTTCACTGCACACTTTTGCCAAATTTTACAAATTTGATACTTTTGCTTCTTCGGAGGCTATTTTTGGGAGAAAGGTTTTGCAAGCCGTGGTGCCTTCTGTTTAGGTAACCTGATTTGCTCCCTTCATCCGTGTCCTAAAGCTTTGGTATTGGTTCCCACAAGTATTGATGACGCCGTGGACCGGACACACCAATGTTGGAGAAAACAGAATTTATGCTTACCTGATAAATTACTTTCTCCAACGGTGTGTCCGGTCCACGGCCCGCCCTGGTTTTTTAATCAGGTTTGATTAATTATTTTCTCTAACTACAGTCACCACGGCACCCTATGGTTTCTCCTGTTTTTTCCTCCTGTCCGTCGGTCGAATGACTGGGGTGGGCGGAGCCTAGGAGGGACTATATGGACAGCTTTTGCTGGGACTCTTTGCCATTTCCTGTTGGGGAAGAGATATTCCCACAAGTAAGGATGACGCCGTGGACCGGACACACCGTTGGAGAAAGTCATTTATCAGGTAAGCATAAATTCTGTTTTTTCTCAATTTAGCTGGGCTTGGATGTTTTTCTTCGTAAGAAAAGGCTTCCGTCTTTTCGTCTACCCCAAAGCCCAAACATATGAAGAATACAGGAGATTGTTGTCACATGTACTACACAGTCAGTACTTGCCAGATATTCCTGCAGCTCTTTTAATGTTGCTGTAGGCCTCTTGGTAGCCTCCCAGACCAGTTTTCTTCTCGTCTTTTCATCAATTTTGGAGGGACATCCAGTTCTTAGTAATGTCATTGTTGTGCCATATGTTCTCCACTTGATGATGACTGTCTTCACTGTGTTCCATAGTATATTTAATGCCTTGGAAATTGTTTTGTACCCTTCTCCTGACTGATACCTTTTAACAATGAGATCCCTCTGGTGCTATGGAAGCTCTCTGTTAACCATGGCTTTTGTTTAGGACGCGACTAAGAAAATGTCAGGAAAGACCTACTGGAACAGCTGAACTTTATTCAGGGTTAATCAGAGGCACTTTAAATTATTGCAGGTGTGTGATGACTTTTATTTAATATGGTTTTGAATGTGATTGCTTAATTCTGAACACAGCTACATCCCCAGTGCATAAGTGTGCACACTTATGTAACCACATTATTTTAGGTTTTTTGTTTACTTCCCTCCACCTTAAAGATTTCAGTTTGTTTTTCAATTGAGTTGTGTAGTTTATAGGTCACATTAAAAGTAAAAAAAAAGTTCTGAAATGATTTATCTTTGTCTAATGTTTTTTACATCACAGAAAACTGACATTTTAACAGGGGTATATCTTTATATATATATAAAAGGACTGACTGAATCATCAACGCACAGCTAAAAACGGTTAACCTAGGAAGGTGAAATCTGGAAGGTACATTGTTTTTATGATGTAGGCACCCACTAAGGAAGAATTTTTGGAAATGACGTCCCTAAGAGGGTGAAAAAAGGGGGAAAACTTTTTTTATGAGGATCCTTATATCTCAAAACCCGACGATGTTACAGACGTGAAAATTGGTATTTAGATTCTCCTTGAAAAATAAAGAAACATGTTTTACCATTTTCCCAAAATCCACTTAAGGTGGGTCAAAAGGGGGGCTGATTTATGAGGGTGCCTATATCTCAAAAACCAAAGATGTCGCAGACGTGAAAATTGGTATTTAGGTTCTCCTTGAAAAAAATAAATAAACATGTGTTTTACCATTTCCCCAAAATTCACTTAAGGGGTCAAAAAGGGGGGGGGGCTGATTTATGAGGATACCTATATCTCAAAAACTGACGATGTTACAGAAGTAAAAATTGGTATTTAGATTCTCCTTTAAAAATAAAGCAACACGTGTTTTACGATTTCCCCAAAATCCACTTAAGGGGGGTCAAAAAAGGGGGACTGATTTACGAGGAAACCTATATCTCAAAAACCAAAGATGTTATAGATGGGAAAATTGGTATTAAGATTGTTCTTTAAAATTAAAGAAATACGTGTTTTACCATTTCACGAAAATCCACTTAGGGGGGGGGGGGGGTCAAAAGGGGGGATGATTTATTAGGATACCTATATCTCAAAAATCAAAGATGTTACAGACGTGAAAATTGGTATTTAGATTCTACTTGAAAAATAAAGAAATGGATTTTAGCATTTCCCAAAAATCCACTTAAGGGGGGTCAAAAGGGGGGCCTGATTTATGAGGATACCTATATGTCAAAAACCAAAGATGTTACAGATGTGAAAATTGATATTTAGATTCTTCTTGAAAAAAAAAGAAAAACGTGCTATAACATTTATGGAAACTCCACTTTAGGGGGTCAAAAGGGGGGGGTGATTTATGAGGATACCTATATCTCAAAAATCGAAGATGTTACAAACGTGAACATTGGTATTTAGATTCGCAATTAAAAATAAAGAAATACGTGTTTTAACATTTCCCGAAAAACCACTTAAGGGGGGTCAAAAGAGGGGGAGGCTATTTATGAGGCTACCTATATCTCAAATACCAAAGATGTTACAGACATGAAAATTGGTATTTAGATTATCCTTGAAAAATAAAGAAACACGTGTTTTAACATTTCCCAAAAATCCACTTAAGGGGGGTCAAAAGGGGAGGGATTTATAAGGATACCTATATCTCAAAAACCAAAGATGTTACTGATGTGAAAACTGGTATTTACATTATCCTTTAAAAATAAAGAAACACGTGTTTTACCATTTCCTAAACATCCACTTAAGGGGGGTCAAAATGGGGGGCTGATTTATGAGGATTCCTATATTTCAAAAACCAAAGATGTTACAGACGTGAACATTAGAATTTAGATTATGAGAAACACAGATAATTAACGAAAATTCAAGAAGTTCATGTCAGCGAGTGTGCAACCCGAACGGCACACACATGAGGACACGTTGTTGCAAGTTGTCGGGGTTTTCACTATTTTTTACAAATCACAAAATCCAGTGAAGCTGCGGGCAACAGCTAGTGTATATATATATATATATATATGTGTGTGTGTGTGTTTGTATATGCATATTTGTATATATGCACACATACATACACATATACAAATCCATGCATATAGTGTATATACACCTTTGAGCCCTTCCCGGTCCAACATATACCACCACATCTCTTTAAACCACTGCTAACAACTTTTTTCTTTCTTTCTATCATTTATCTATCTATCTATCTATCTATCTAAAAGCATATGTTAAAACTGTAAAGAATTCCATTTCTCCTTTGTTTTAGCGCTGCTTCGTATTAGCATTCAAGTGATAGCCAGGACCTTAGTTTTTGCAGCCCACCCCATAAAAGCCTGTTACGTGAGGGATTTTACACAGCAACAGATGTTATAATAATAACTAGTATTTATATGGGACTCAAAGCGCTTGCTCTTGGAATTAACCAAATCGGCTGCTGAATAGTAATAGTTGTTATTATTACCCAATTTAATGGTACTCATTTTATCGACCTCAGAAGGATGAAGGGTTGAGTCAGCCCTGTCGGGATTTGAACCTCTGACCTTGGATCTTTTAAACAGGCCTTTTTGTAGTCAGGGCATTTACAAACTGAGCTACCTCACTGGCCTTTGCTTTTGTACTAACACTAACCTTTTACTCTCCACTTGTAATATGGAAGTCTATACTCTCCAGATATTAGTGCACCATGAAACTAATTTTTTTTTACTCCACTTGTAATCTAGGCATATGTGTATTACACAGTGGTGTAGATATACTGCTCTATTTTCTTTTTCCCATCAATTTTTATTCTTTTTGGCGCTCCCATGTAAGCATTAGCCAATAAAATGAGATAGTTTATTTTTCTTTTCTTTTAAATAAGATGTTCAAATTCCAAGCCTGTTCTTCACATGGGACTACTTTACTTAAATCTACTTTTCAAGTTTAAGCAACTCATCTAGCCCAGGCCCCCAGAGTGTTCCCTTCAGCTAAACCAACTTTATCTAGTAGATTAAAAGAACTGAGCTGGCTGAATCTCGGCTAACCGTCAGTTTATTTGTTATCTTGTTACATGACAGTACTGCTTACTACTCACTAAATCTAGCAGTGCAATTCTTCAAGGCTTTTCATCAGGGAGCACAGCCTAGAAGCAATTTGCCATAAAGATCCATTTATGGCTCACATTGTTGAATTTAATAAAACAAAAATAGTGCTCTTTATTAAAAGGGCGGTGTACCCTACATTTTTCTTGTCTTTAATTTGTTCTCAATGATCAACTTTACCTGCTGGAGTGTATTAAATTGTTTACAAGTAGCTGGTTTACCTTTATTTTGGCATTTGGAATAGCTACATTTGCTGTGGTATCCCCACCTATACTAAAATTTTCTATACTTAAGTATTGGCTATAAAAAATATTTAGTGTCCCCCATTCCTCCCAGAAGGTAGCACCCCCAAACAAGTGGTATCCCTAGGTGCCTCATCAAATTGCCGACAACATAATAAAAGGTTTATTATTTAGTATAGTTTATTATAGTGAGTTATTTTTTAACAGTTAGCTGTATGTAGGAGTTAGCTGAGGCATTCCAGGTTAGTGTAGTTTAGACATTACGTCAGTGTAGGCGGTAATAGGTACTTAGCTGGGCTTTCTGGGAGTGTGTAGGTTAGGCGTGACGTAGGTGTAGGCGGTTAGGGGGAATTAGCTGGGTGGTGCAGGGGGAGTGTAGGTTAAATGTAAGGTAGGCTTAGTCAGTCAGTGAGAGGTAGCGAGTCAGAGCAGGGGGAGTAGTAGCTTAATCATGACATATTTATAGGCAGGGCCGGATTGGGCTGCCGGGATACTGGGAAAAATCCCGGTGGGCCGGCAGCTGCACAGGGCCGGATTGGGCCACCACATAGGCAAGAAAAGTTAGTAGGTTCAAGCAGCTCGCCGCGGCCGCCGCCACCACTCTGCCTCCACTTCATCTCCAATAGGCAATGGCATTAGGAAATGCAAGAGTGAGAGTCAGGGGGCGGAGCGGACCTATGTGGATTGCGCCTTCTCTGAGTCATATGCAGAGACACTGACTCGGTCCCCGGCAGTGCTCGGCTCTTCTCCCCGGCTCCGGGCGGGGTCCTCAGGATGGCTCTCCGCCCACTTCTCCCTGCTCTGTGCCTCATACACACCGGCCTGCCTCATCCTGCTCGGTGGGACCCACGGATTCAGCTTCCCGCAACAACACTCGTGAGTACCGTCTGAGGCGCGGATCTGATACCGGGGATATAGCTGCAGCTACAGATCTAATACTGGAGTATGCCTGATATACTGAGGTCCCGCGGTAATACTAGAGAGATTTCTGTGGCATGATTGCTCTCATATTGAGATGTCGTGATGATTACAGCTCTGAGCTCTAATACAGAAGTGATGCTCTAATATAGGGGTGATTCCTGCGATACAGATTTCATACAGAGTATTAGTGGGTTATTTTTTCTAATACCAGGGAGATGCATTAATTAAAGGCGCTGATACTGGAGTATGCCTGGGCATCAGCTCTAATAGCGTAGGGATACCTAATACAGAGCCTCAGTACCTGAGTGTGCCTGATGTACACAGTAGGGTTGGTATATAGTTCTAATACCTTTTGTATTTGTGTGTATCTAATACAGGGGAGTGTGGGGTTTATATTTGCGGGGGTACTTGGGGTGTATCTCTAATTTTGTGGGTGCAGGAGGTTTGTCTTGCAATATAATTGTTTGGATGCCGAGGGTATATATATATATATATATATATATATATATATATATATATCAGTGGAAGAGTTAATATGAGGAATGGTTAGGATATTGCACAGAAAAATTAGCTATTGCTCACTGCATATGCTTTAACATAGCAGATTTCATTTGGTGCCAGACTGTCAATACAATCCTTTTGTTAACCCTGTAATGGCCTTGCATGTTCTGTACACTTTCCTTAAAGTGAGGAGACAAAAGAGTGCACAATGTTATTGTTATACGTGTATTATGATACATTGAAAATGTCCGAAAATTATGCTTTTAAAACGGTATAGCACAAGACAACATTAAACAGTGTGAGGTGAAGGGAGGGTGTCTTTGCATTGCCGGGGAGATTGGGCCAGAGGGGGGCGAGTCTGAGCCGGAGGGGGGCTGCGTCGGATGGGGTGGGGCTAAGATGAAGGGGCAGGGCTGACTCAGAGGGGGGCAGGGCTGAGCCGCTCTATACAAATTTCCAGGGCCAGTTTGATTTCCCAGTCCGGTCCTGGTTATAGGCGTTCAGAGGGATTTAGTGCGGCATGCTAGTGGGAGTAGCCTGCACTTTCATTCGGACACATCGACACAAGATCAATATGTTAGAAGCAGCGAAGTGCAGATTTGCAAAGAGGGTAGCGGTTATGTCAGCTATCCGTTTGGAGGTATTACATTAGCGTCTTATAGATATATAAAGATATATAGGAATATTTATTTATATGTATAACACTTTATTCAATATGAATATTGCACAAATATGTTTTTTGCATATTTTCATTTAGTTAACTGCAAAGGGCTCCAATGCAGCAATAACCTCAACCAAGCTTTTCCAGTAGCTGAGGATTAAACCTGGGCAACATTTAGGAAGATTTTTGGACCACTCTTCCTTACAGCTCAGCCACAATCTTAGGATGTCTCTTGTGGGTCATTTCAGAAAATCTCTATGGGTTAAGGTCTGGGCTCTGACTGGGCCACTCCAAAAGGCAGATTTTCTTTTTTTTAACCCATTCTGTAGTGGATTTACTTTGATGTTTAGGATTATTGTCCTGCTGCATCACCCAACTTCTATTGAGCTTCAGCTGACGCACAGCCACCCTAATATTATCCTGTTAGATATCTTGATAGACTTGGGAATTCATTTTTCCATCGATGATGGCAAGTGGTCCAATCCCCAAATCAGCAAAGCAGCCCCAAATCATGTTGCTTCCTCCACCATACTTAACCATTAGGATGATATTTTCATGTGGGTATGGGGTGCCCTTTTTACCCAATACATAGTGCTGTTCTTCCCAAACAACTCAGCCTTAGTTTTATCAGTCCATAAAACAGTTTCCCAGTAGCGTTGTGGAGTGTCAAGGTGGTTTTTGGTAAACTTCAAGCATGCTGCAATGTTTTTTTAGGAAATCATTGGTTTTCTTTGAGGTGTTTTGCCATGTACACCATGCCTGTTCAATGTTTTGCATATAGTAGACTCATGAGGGCCGATTTAACATTGTGCGAGCAGACATGATCCGATCATGTCCACTGCACATCGATAAATGCATACGCTGTTGGCATTTATCATTGCACCAGCAGTTTTCGTGAACTGCTGGTGCAAT